>NC_072786.1:17622096-17922096 GCF_022539595.1 Amphiprion ocellaris
ACTGTTAGTCTCTACTTATCCTGGATCTACTTCATGTTTTTGTTGTTTTTGATTTTATTTAAGCTCTTTATGACCTGTTGCAAAGGAAGGTGTTATAGAAATAAACTTTACTTACTCACTAGGAACAAAAGAGTTTCTAAAATTAATGTTGCAGCGTATTTTGCTTCCTTCTGTGCAAAAGGGTTTTGTTTCAGAGGAAAATCTTGCTTGCAGCCTTGTTGCCTTGTGAAAATTTCCTGGTTGTGACCAGTTGTGAATGGTCTTGGACCAAAATACATTCTGGACTTAATCTCAACTCTCAACTCAATCTGTTTTCTGACTTTTAATGCACTTTTATGATCTTAATGTCTACTTTTATGTTTTATTTCTATGATTTTAATGTATGTCTACCTTTAAATAAATTTTTTGAATGTATTTCTTTGCCATTGTAAAGCACCTTGAATTGCCTTGTGTATGAATTAAGCTATACAAATAAACCTGCCTTGCCTAAATAAAGAGAACTGTTGGACCAACTTTAATTAATTGTTTTAAGAGAATTATAGAACATGTACAACACTGTTATCCAACAAATCTTATACTTTGTATAATACGGCAGCTGTTTTTGATATTTTTACTTTCGTGTAATTTATATGTGATTTCCAGTTCAAATTCTCATCAACCATGACACCCAAAGACTTAGTTTCTCTCACTTTATTAATTTCAATACCATCAATATAATCTGAACAATCAATATCTTTCCCTATGTTACTAAATATCATAAAATTACTTTTCCTCAGATTTAGTGACAATTTATTGACATCAAACCATGTTTTTATTTTTCTAAATTCTTTTCTGATCACATCCAAGTACCTGCCTGTCAGGTTCAATGTCTGTTTTGTAACAGAATGCTAAATGCAGTCATTACTATTGGTCTGTCTGTCTGTCTGTCTGTCTGTCTGTCTGTCTGTCTGTCTGTCTGTCTGTCTGTCTGTCTGTCTGTCTGTCTGTCTGTCTGTCTGTCTGTCTGTCTGTCTGTCTGTATGTCTGTCTGTCTGTCTGTCTGTCTGTCTGTGCTCAACATTACTCAAAAACGGACTGACGGATTTGGATGAAATTTTCAGGGAAGGTCAGAAATGATGCAAGGACCAACTGATTAGATTTTGACAGTGATGTGGCTTATAGTCTGGATCCACGGATTTGGTAAACATTTCTGTATCATTGTGAGATATCGGCACAGTGTCACTGTAACTATGACAACAAGTGAACACTACATCAGCTGCCTGCTGACGATCACATGATTGTGATCCTACTACAAATCGACCACTGTGGACTTATCAGTCGTAAATGATACATGGAACAATTGACTAAATTGCTGCATATTTACATATATAGGTCACACGATTCAGTATCTGTGCATAATGTACACATGTATAACACACGTCTGTGCTCAGTGCAAGGTCATTTTGTTTGTGGGTACATCTATATTAAATGGTCAGATGTTGCTATGTTGCTGTGATTTGTAATTATCGATAGCTAATAAACAAATGCTGCTTATCTGACAATGCCATATGGGGGAATGAGCATCCTTGATGGAGTACTGAGCTCTCTGAGTGCTTTTCTAGTTTTTTCTGCAAAACCAATCCACCCACGGGTATAAACCCATAAACTTGAACCTCTCAATATCACTGTCTGTCCCTCTTAGTGACATTAAAGGGTAGATCTCCATTCCAAACATTCTTAGCAGAACATAGCAGTAAAAACTCTTGTATCCAAGGAAACCATGAAACTCTGTGTTGTTTTTCTTTTTCATCCTTTCACTTGTGATTGCACATGTTCTCAGTAGATAGTAATTTGCTCTGAGTGCCGACGCCCCTGACAAAGGCCTCAGTGTGTCCTAAAAACTGACTTCCTTTTTGCCTGTTTTCTGCTGCGGATCACTGAATCCTTTCTTCCTCTGTGAGTTAAACATGTTGATATGTGGCCACATTTCACCGGCTGATCCAGTAGCAAACAAACCTCATGTTTCTCCACACCTGTTACCATTGGCTATTTTGGTGTTTTGGGCATATCTGTGTTGGTCTATAAATATTCTCAGGGTGTCTGTATCTCTCACTGTGACAGTCTCTCGCAGGAAAGTGTGATTATTTTACCCCACATGCTTTTCCTCAAGTCTGTCCACCTTATTTGTTGCGACAGCTTGAAGTTCTTCTTGTGAAATAAGAAATCGGACCAATTCTCAGAGCAGCGTAAGCCGCCCAGAGACAAGTAAGCTATTGTTAAAAGGATTTGGCTCCTTCTGAGGCTTTTCTCTGCTTCCGCCAAGACCGGCGCTCAGAAAATCGCAGCCTTTTGTCACCAAAATAGTTCACAAAGTGGATGAATTAGAGATTATTAGTGGGGAAAAACAGGAGGAAAGTGCAGAGTTTGGTTCCTCAAATAGAAAGGCTTAAGCTTTAATCTGAGAGCTAAACCACTTTAAAACATGTAGGATAAAGATTTTATGAATATGAAAAAATGTTATTGGAGGACAAAACGTACTTGGGGCAGTTTTTAGAGATCAAAACTGAATCTTTTCACTTCATGAGTTGACTAATGGGGAGTTGACGCTACACCACTGCCCTCTGCTGGGTACAATAACAGCAAACCTGTGTTTTTCTGTATCTTAGTGACCTAAAAAAAGCATCTTAAAGGACTCATATTTACATCTGAGAAATGGATTCATTGAATTATTCAGCATTCCTTCATTTCCTGTCTTGTAAACATGAGTTTGGATGACATGAAATGCACTTTAAATCTGGTTTTCTGTGCTGCTAGATGTACAAAATAACAAGAACAAGCTCTAATTGCTTTGTCGAAAATTTACCCACTGCCTGAAATCAAGAGCGCAGATTTTCCAGTTGTGATTGGCTTAATTAGACTAAGTGGATCTCTGGGGGGAGTTTGAGTTGTTTAAATAAAGAAGGAGCTCCGAGGATGAGGTTTCATTTCTTCTTCACCTGCATTTCATGTTAAATCCCCTCTTTTTTGAATAGTTTTTTCAGCTTTATGGCTGTTGATTTGAGCCCCCTCCTGTTCTGACCTTATCAGCTGTGTCGTGGAGGGGTGATGCTGATTGGCATCCGGCCTCCCAACTCCTCCTCCTCTCCTCCAGCTGTACCGCAGTGCAGCTCGACCTGCCAGACCCCCGCAAGGTTAACGCCGCTCCAGGGCCTCAAAGTCACCGGGCGCTCTGACAAAACAACACAAGAGCCAACAAATCTTTTTTTTTTCGTTTTCCCACCAGCATAGACCTCATCTTCCACAGTTAATATGCAAAAAATAGACAGATAAAGTTGTTTACTGTGATTTTAATCCTGGTTCCTGCACTGTCTGTCAGAAGGATTCTATTAAAACGTATGCATATTGATCTTTGGCAGGTTGGAGTTATTATTTTGATAAATGAGTCAACCTTTTCCTGGATTAATTCACAGGAATGGGATATACATCTGAGACTGTGTGGTCATTTGTCATACTGTAAAGCCATGCACTGACTGACCTTTTTCAACTGATTGAAGCGATCCATTCAGGAAAAACAGTTTACTGTACATACTACACTGCCTGTCCAAAAGAAAATTCGCCACCTAGATTTAACTGAGCAAATAGGTAAGAGCCTTCCATTGGATAATTACTGCAGTGATGAATATGTTTCAGCTGCAACAACTTATTTAACCCTAGCCGATGCAGGGAGGAGCTTCTCACGCTGGAAAAAATGCCCCTCACAAAACAAGAAAAAAAAATTATTTCAAGGAACTTTTACCTTGAAATAAGTGAAAAAATCTGCCAAAACAAGAAGTGAAAAATGGCTTGATGAGATTTCTTGAAATAAGGTATGATATTTAGTATATTGAGATCTTAAAATTAGCTGGAAAATCTTACTTTAAGCTTTATTTTACCAGGATTGTCAAGCTTAGGTGTCTTAAAATAAGCCAGGCAAAATAACAGTTTTTCACTCAAAAATAGATTTTTGCTTTCATGTAACCTCTTAAATTGAGATGTATTAGAGTTTTCTTGTAAAATACAACTCAAAACAAGATAATTTCAGATTGTTTGACTTAACAAGATATTTAAGATGCATTGTCCTAAAACAAGTCTCTCCATCTTGCTGAAATGTCACTTGTTAAGTGAATTTATCTTCAATCAAGTGGGATAAGACATTTTGACTAAAAATAAGACAAATAGACTTGGTAAGATTTTGACTTTTTGCAGTGCATTTCTTAAACAACCATGTTGGAAGACATATCCTGTGGTCATGGAAAGGATGTTGATCTGTTTCAGAAGGATCAAATTATTGGCCTGCATCAAGCAAAGAGATAGCTAAAATTACTGAAATCAGGTTAAGAACTGTTCAACACATTATTAAAACCTGAAGGATAGTGGTGAACCATCATCTTCGAGAAAGAAATGTGGTCGCAACAGGCTCTTGGATGATCATAGGAAATCAACAGTAGAACTTGCGGCTATGTTTAATAGTGAAAGAAAGAGCATTTCCACATGCACAATGTGAAGGGAACTCAAAGGATTGGGACTAAACAGTTCTGTAGCTCTAAGAAAACCACTAATCAGTGATGCTAATCAGAAAAAAAGGCTTCAGTTTGCTATAGAGAGCATAAAGATTGGACTCTGGATCAATGAAAGGTCACGTGGTCTGATGAGTCCAGATTTACCCTGTTCCAAAGTGATGGGGGCATCAGGGTAAGAAGAGAGGCAGATGAAGTGATGCACTCATCATGGCTAATGTCTACAAATCTGTGGTGGTTTGGGTTATGATCTGGGGTTGGTCAGGTTCAGCAACGTTATGTTCCCAAAGAATCAGCTGACTATGTGAATATATTGAATGACCAGGTCTTTCCATCAACAGAGTTTATCTTCCCTGATGGCATGGACATGTTCCAAGATGACGATGCCAGGATTCATGAGGCTCAAATTGAGAATGAGTTGATCAGGGAGCATGAGACATCATTTTCACATGGATTGGCCTCCACAGAGTCCAGACCTCAGCCCACTGAGAATCTTTGGGATGTTCTGGAGAAGACTTTGTGCAACGGTCTGACTCTCCCATCATCAATATGAGATCTTGGCAGAAAATTAATGTAACTCTAAAAATAAATGCTTTGACATTGCAGAAGCGTATCAAAATGATGCCATGGTGAATTTGTGCCATTTTCAAAGCTAAAGGCAGTCCAACAATATGTTCTGGTATGCAACTTTTTTTTTTGGACGGCCAGTGCATTCATAATTACCTATATCTATATGAGCTAATGGATTGTGGCATTTCCTTTAATAATTAGCACATTTTCTCGCAAAATAACTCAAAAGAGCATTTATTTCTTGGAAACAACTCAAGTCCGACGCCCAGAGATCAGCTTATTTTTGTATGTTACACTTTAAAATACATGTTATATACATTTAGTTCATGTAGTTTGTCAAAGAAATCAATGCAGCTTTCATATATTTTCTTTGTGGTTCTTTGCATAATTACCAGAAGTGCTTAAAAACAAATTGTCAGAATCGGAAGAAATACACTAACATAAAGATTTTAAATTTCAGAGATGCATCAAAAATAGCTACATTCTGACTATAAGACAGTGTCCAGAAGTGATGCATCTCATGAAGAATGTCAACAAAAAAGTAAAAAAAAAAAAAAAAAAAAGGTGCTTTAAAGGTCCCATGAAATGAGAAACAGTTCTTCATTAATGTACTTCCTGCATCAGTCGGTTTCCTGCTCCAACATTAATTATCTGTTTTAATGAAACCTCCCACTTACAAGGACATGTTTGTCTTGAAGCCGAAGTCAGATTCCAAAGAGGATCTTTACGGGAAATGTAGGTGGAGTTTATGATGTTTTGTCTGGAGCATGAAATTTTAAAATGTCAGAAAACAGTGTGTTGAGGGATTTTGTGGAATTTTGAGGATTTCAGTCTCATCTTGAGTTCACAACCCTTGTTGTTCTGGCATTGATGAAATCAGACTTCTTGAAGCCACTCTGTAAAGAGAAGAAAGTCACTGTGATTGTGTTGTATTGCAGAAGTTCTTAAAGCAGACTGGACTCTTTGGTGCTCCCTTAGTGGTAAAGTCAGAAAAGACACTGAGGCAGACATTAAACACGAGCAGCAACAAGAATCCAACTTGTGAATGCATACACTAATGTTCAAAGTTTTGGGTTGCTTGGAAATGTCCTTATTTTTGAAAGAAAAGCAGTTTTTTCAATGAAGATAACATTAAATGAATCAGAAATCCAGTCTAGACAATGTTAATGTGGTAAATGACTATTCTAGCTGGAAACAGCTGATTTTTCATGGAATATCTCCATAGGGGTACAGAGGAACATTTCCAGCAACCATCACTCCTGTGTTCTAATGCTGTATTGTGTTAGCTAATAGTGTTGAAAGGCTAATTGATGATTAGAAAACCCTTGTGCAGTTATTTTAGCCCATGAATAAAAGTGTGAGTTTTCATGGAAAACATGAAATTGTCTGGGTGACCCCAAACTTTTGAATGGTAGTGTAAATGTCGAAGGAGCCCTGCTCACAATGTCAACAAAAGTAAGATGTACTTTCTATCATCATATCAAACATACTATCCACAACTTAGATACCAAAAGACTTATTTGTTTTTGTCATTTAGTGAACAATATGAATTCAAGGAATCACAAAATAAAACATAAAATGCATCCTACACCGGCAACAATGTCTGTTATGCAAAATTGACTTGCAAAAAACTAATTGCTTCATCTAAATGAAGAAACTGATAGAAGGGAAGAGTCTGATTCTGCAAACCTGAACTAAATCCTCTGACCAGAACTATCTGTGCCATGACACAAAAGCTAAAAATGTTTATTAAAGCCTGAAATGCAGGTCTCATAAATAATTCAGACCTAAAACATCAAAGAGGTTAGATTCAGCTTCCATACCAACATAAAAAGAGTCTGTAATAAGGTAACATTCAGTTTGGTGAACTTCAGGTGAACAGGAAACTTCCTATCGAGAGAAACACATGACTGCTGTCTGATAAACTGATCTAATACACTACTGTTCAAAAGTCTGGGGTCACTTAGAAATGCCTTTATTTTTGAAAGAAAAGCATTTTTTTCAGTGAAGATAACATTAAATGAATCAGAAATAGTCTAGACATTGTTAATGTTGTAAATGACTATTCTAGCTGGAAACAGCTGATTTTTAATGGAATATCTACATAGACGTACAGAGAAACATTTCCAGCAACCATCACTCCTGTGTTCTAATGCTACATTGTGTTAGCTAATGGTATTGAAAGGTGAATTGATGATTAGAAAACCCTTATGCAATTATTTTTAGCACATGAAAAAAAGTGAGTTTTCATGTAAAACCGTGAGGTATGATGAAACATGATGCGTTCAGATACTCACCCTCTTCAGGGCCCCGTGGAGATCAGTGTGTTTCCAGATCACCTGCAGCAGGACGCAAGCTGCCTGAGCTGCTCGGCTCGGTCCATAACTACGAAGCAGAAAGGTGAAGTCAGGTCACAGGTACAGTTTTACAGCATCATGAGATGTTTTGGTTTTTGACACATGAAGTAAAGTTTGATTGTAATACTTCAGTTTTTGCTCAAATCAGATGCCAGATGAGGCACTTAGATATCAATAGTTTCGAATGCCATCTGTGCAACATTGTTACTTTCTACATTAACATGAATCTGTGCAGTATCAACATTTTCTACATATATGAGTATTTATGTGATATCAGTATTTTCTACACATGGAAGTACCTATATATCAGTTTTTTCTACATGTAAAAGATTAATATCAATTAATTCCTGCTTAATATTACTTTTTTTCCCCTGTGTAATATGTACAACCACTGCCTCACCCATGCCTATTGTTATATTGGATGATTATATTGTTCACTTATATATATTTGTTGTTTATTTTTTATTTTCTGCTGACTTATTTTTATTTTTGCATTTCCGTATCTTATCTTATTTTATCTGTTATCACATTTGATCTCATCTGATTCTATTTCATCTTCTCTTATCTCATCTTATTTTATCTTGTGTTTTTTATTTTATATTATAATCTTATTTTATATCATCTTAATTTATTTTTATCTTATCTCATTAATATCTTATTTTATTTTATCTCATTCTTATCTTATCTTATCTTATACATTGATATTTTACTGCTTTTATTTAACTAAAGTACCAGAATATGATGTAGTAAATTTATATCATGAAATATCAGAAGTTTGAGATTTGTTGCTTTAAAAGTAATTCTTCCAAAGTGGAAACTGCAGTTTAGTTAGGTGCACTCGATATTACACAGTGTACAGATACAGTGTTATGTGATTTTGCACTGAATCGGTTAATTTGTCTCCATTTCTTGTGAACTGCTCATCATTAAACATGAAATTATTAAGCCTCATTTGTAAACACTTATTGTGACTCTGACTGACCTGTTGTCTGTGTTGCTGATGTTGATGATCCTCCAAAGGCCTCCTTGGTTGACGATGGCCTTGACGTTCTTCATGTCGCTCTGACTCAGGTTGATGAGGATCTGACACAGAGAAGTCGTCACCTCGCTGGGCAGGTCGGTGTCGTCGCTGGGCAGCATCGCCACCACCTCTGGCAGCACCTTGTTCACTACAGGAGGAAAAATCAGATAAAAGATTGATTTAACATGTGTAGTTTTAAAATTGAAAGTGCAGTTTGTGGTTAAAAAGTGGAGAAAAAATAATGGGCTATTGTTCTAAATGTCAAAATATGTCAAGTTTGAATGTGAAATTACCGATGGCAGGGTGCAGCTCTTGGTAGCGAGAGAGGTTTCTTATTAGAGATATGGCTGTTCTCTTCACATCACTCTCTCCCTCCTCTAAAATCTTCTTAATATGCTGGAGACCATTTTCCCGCTGAACGATGGTGAAGGCAATGGCTTCAGTCATCTGCCAGGAACGAGAAAATCTATCAAATATGCGTGAATTGCAACTGCTATGCTTTCTGATGCTAAACAGCACTGAAAAGATCAGAATCAGCAGAAGTCCAGTTATTGTTTCTTATCTTGAAATCAATTTCTTTGGTGAAAACAGGTACATGGTGCCAAAAAAATACTAACACTGGCTTTAAAATAAATATGGAAATGGAGGAACAGACAGACAATAACTCATCTGTAATTGAGAATTCAGCAATGACACTTTTAGCTATTTAACTCCAAAACCTGATGGTGGGTTTGAGAGGCAAGTATTTTTTACAAAAAAGTCACCAGAGTTCCACCATTTATCAGAGTTGGAAATTATGAAAACAGAAAGAAGCATCAGTTTTTTAAACTTTTCTTGATCTGTCGGAAAACCTAATTAAATCTAAGCTTATAACCGTGCTATGTCATCAAAATCACTTTATTCTACATGTCTCATCTAAAAATGTGTTAAAAATGAATAATTTGATCTGACCTCATTCTTCAAAAAACTAAAAATTCTGCACTCTTTTGTGCAACTGAAAAGCCATTACTGATTAAGCTGTCACCAACAGTCACATGAAGAAAATTCTGCAATTTTCTGCTGAATTGTTCTGTGTTTGTACAGAGCAGATAGGGGGCAAATATGGAAACAAATGTAAAATTGTAAGTAGAAAAATATCTGTAGTATAGAACCGTCTGTGAGAAAACAGTGCTAAACATTGCATCATCTTGTCACTATGCATTTATTTATTACTTATCATAATATCTAGTAAACTAAATGAATGAACTGAGAGCTGTTTTAAAGTAATGAAAGCAAATTTACAGTATCAGCTAGAAATCTGCACACAATCTAAATTATAAAACTTATCTGACCCACAACTAAATATACACTATTGTTCAGAAGTTTGGGGTCACTTAGAAATGTCCGTATTTTTGAAAGAAAAGCATTTTTTTCAATGATAACATTAAATGAATCAGAAATACAGTCTAGACAATGTTAATGTGGTAAATGACTATTCTAGCTGGAAATAGCTGTTTTTTAATGGAATATCTACATAGGAGTACAGAGGAACATTTCCAGCAACCATCCCTCCTGTGTTCTAATGCTACATTGTGTTAGCTAATAGTGTTGAAAGGCTAACTGATGATTAGAAAACCCTTGTGCAATTATGTTATCACATGAATTAAAGTGTGAGTTTTCATGGAAAACATGGAATTGTCTGGGTGACCCCAAACTTTTGAACTGTAGTCTATCTATTAAGGTGTAAATAAACAGTATACACATCTCTGACATATCCATCCTGTTTCTTTTTTTCTTACACAGTCTTCTTTTCCTTTTGGCTTTTCCCTTCATCTGCTTCCATCTAACCCCATCCTCTGCATCCTCTTCTCTCACACCAACTAAACATCATGTACAGTGAACCTATGAACGAGCCAAACAGAGCGTCCTACCTCTTGGTTTCCAGCCGTGATGTTCTGCAGCGCCCCGACAGCAGCCTCCTGGGTGTAATGACGCACACTGCAGGCCACCAGAGACAGATACATGCGAATGGTGATGGGGCTCCACAGCCACTCGATGCCATGAGGGTTGGCCTTCTCCTCCAGCAGGGGGCGCTGACGCTCCAGGTGCTGAAGGCAAGGTGAGGAAAGTGTATTTGTATAGCACAATTCATACACAAGGCAATTCAAGGTGCTTTACATTGGCAAAGAAATACATTCAGAAAAATGATTTAAAAGTAGACATACATTAAAATCAAAGAAATAAAACATAAAAATAGACATTAAGATCATAAAAGTGCATTAAAAATCAAGACAAAGTGCATTAAAAGTCTAAAAACAGACTGAGCATCTAAGAGAAAGTTGCAGTAAACAATATGGTTTTCAGGCCTGATTTAAAAGAGCCGACAGCTTGAGCAGAACTCAGGTGTTCGGGAAGTTTGTTCCACAGGAGAGGAGCATAATAGCTGAATGCTGCTTCACTAGTCTTGTTCTGGTTCTGGGAACACACAGTAAACCTGTCCCTGATGACCTGAGGGCTCTGGATGCTTCATATGGAGATAATAAGTCCAGGATGTATTTTGGTCCGACACCATTCAGTGCTTTGTAGACCAGGAGTCATATTTTCAACTCTACCCTTTGACTAACAGGAAGCCAGTGTAGTGATGTAATATGGTCCACTTTCCTGGTGTTAGTTAGGACTCTGGCTGAAGGGAAACAAGGGGATGCTATTACCACATTTGAAAGTTACTAGATTAGCTGATAATCCATTTCCTTCATCAATATACTGTAAATTGAACTTCATGACAACTTTTTTATGTGAAGGACTGACCAATCAGGCCTGAAATTTACTGATCCCAAAACCTCTTAGCAGGTAGAAAAACATGTATAACTGAAAACAAAAATCTTTAAATTGACGCTATTTGACAGAGCTAGAAACTGTCAAAACAAAAAGAATTGTCAAACTTTCAGACAGTCCATAAACTAATCAAGTTTAATATCGTAATTAGGGCTGCAACAACGAATCGATAAAATCGATAATAATCGATTATTAAAAGCGTTGGCAACGAATTTCATTATCGATTCGTTGTGTCGCGCGATTCGTGCGTCACTCGCCATGTCGCGGAGCGTCCACTTCACCTGCAGAGCTTTGTCAATGCTGGCTGACGGAAATAAAGTTTTTTTTGTTTTTTGTTTTTTAAAAATAATTCCACCTCTAGAGCGAGTTGAACAGGAGGAGGTGGCGGCAAAGCGAAAGTAAATTCAGAGTAATTTCAACCGAACGTGACCGACACGGAGAAAACAGTCAGACCGAAATCCTCAAAAGTGTGGCAGCATTTAACGCTTCACAAAACAACAAACATGCGTAGCATGCAAGCTTTACAAAAGTGATATGATGTACGGGAGCACCACGATGATGATGCAGCACCTGAAACGGAAACACGTTGGAGTCGCCGATGAGGATGAAGGAGCTCAACAGCAGGTAAGTCACTACATTATCCTATGTTTGTTCCGTTTTACAGTGAGGAAACGTAACGTTAGTCTCTCTGGTAGCTCTCCTGATGCTAGTGTTTGTTAGCTGATTAATGACAGTGATAGGGCACGTGTGTGTGTGTGTGTGTGCGCGCGCGCGCGCGTGTGTGCGTGCGTGCGCGTGTGAAACTTTTTATTTCACTTTAATCAGCTTAAGCAGGGTTTGAATATGCTTTATAAATAAACGTAACTTGCCCACAATGGTGATAATAATTTAAAGATTAAGCCTCAAGTTTTAATTTTCTCACAAAGTCTGAGTGAAGACACTGGTCTGTGTTGGAGTGAAGCAGGATGAACTGCATTTAGACCGGGGTTAAAGTAACTTATTTAGTATGTAGTATTTTTTATGGTGCTTGTCCTGTCCTATCTATCTATCTATCTATCTATCTATCTATCTATCTATCTATCTATCTATCTATCTATCTATCTATCTGTGTGTGCGTGCGTGTGTGTGCGTGCGTACTTTGTGTTTTGCTCTTTGGACTACTTACTTGCCTTAACCTAATACTGCAAATAAAACAAGATAATTACTGAGTTGCTGTAAATTGTGCTATAATACATACTCAAACTATACTATCTTTCTCCTTTCATGAACAGCAAACAATGACAGGCTTCATGATGAGAAGACATCATGTCCACCACAGCAAGCATCTGTCCTGACTGAGAGCATCCTCAACATGATGCTCACTGGCATGAGGCCTGTGTCGATGGTTGAAGACGAAGGCTTCGCTTCAATTATCTTATTTGCTCTGTCAGTCCAAATCTTCTCTTTCTGAATAAAGAGGCGGAAATAAAAAATGTGTTGTTTTTTTATCCGATTCATCGATTAATCGAAAAAATAATCGGCCGACTAATCGATTATTAAAATAATCGTTAGTTGCAGCCCTAATCGTAATGTTAAATCAAAATCTTATTATTCTACGTTTCATTTAAAATTTGCCAAAAATAAATCATTTGATTTAACCTGATTCTGTGGAAAACAAAAACTTATACACTTCTAAACACAACTGTGAAGCTTCCACTAAGTTATCTCTGACCAACAGTCATGTAACAAAAATTCCGGGACTTTTCAGTTGAACTGGGCTGAATTGCAGGCTGTGTTTACGCAGAACAGATGGGAAACAAATATAAAAATAAACAAAAAAAAAACACAAGTAGTTAGGGCTGGGCGATAAATCGATTTTATCGATTAATTCGAGTTTGTACTTAATGTCGATTTGTTTTAATGAAAATCAATTTTCTCATCAACATCCGCCACCAACGCCTTCCCGCTGGGCTCCCGTAGTTCAGAGTGCGCCCCCCCCCCCCCCGCGCGCGCTTGATACACAAACAAAATGGCGGCGAGCGGTGCAAATCTAAAGGCTCGTGTCCACTAGATGTGATTTTCCCGCACGGCAACGCACCGCATCTGAAAATCACACGGACGGCGGTCACTAGCGAACCACAACATGGTCACATGACAGCGCTGAGCAACAGCTGGCTGCTACGTGGTCACGTGACCGAGCTTTCAGCTGGACAGTCCGGCAGACAAGTCGGATAAACACACTGGCTCGGCCGCAAACTTTCCCTTTTATTTCAAAAACACGTATCCGAAAAGTATTTCTGAAAGCATTTGAGGCAGAAATAATCTGTGCAGCAGCTGAATCTGTCCTCGTTTTAGGTCACCGACGCCTAGTTTAGAAGTTTGAGGACAGTTTCACGATGTGTGGGATCTCCGCACGCCGCATCCAATTTGCATAAAGTAGAACAGTGGTTCCCAACCTGGGGTCCGCTTTGTCTGCTCTGAGGCTGTGATGTTATATAAAATAGATTTTTACATTCTGGATAAAATCAGAGTAACAGACTCGCTGTGTCATCACAAGTCTACTTATAAAACATTTTAAAAACATTCATTTGGTCTTTCTTCAGGTTGGCTCTAGTTCATCCAGATTCATTAGTTTGTGTTGTGGCAGCAAGAAGTAGAACCAAGCTAGTTGCAAGTAAGCCAACTTTATTCTTCTTAAGCCAGAGATAGACTGAATGAACCAAACCACATGTGCCTCTCATGGGGGCTTGTCCCACCCCCTAAACCCCCCGAACCTCTGGGTGAGAGACCCTGTATAACCTGTACACCACACAGCTCCCCCCCGAACACCCAGAAGGGAACATGGCACACAAAAACAAATCAGTCTCTCAACGGGGGCTTAATAGGCCTGCCAAAACGACTGCGCCGAACCACGGAGTCAGGGCGAGGAACCTGCAAAACAGAGTGGTCATCAGTGGAGCGCACAGGAACAGTATGGTCCATCACAGGCGGGGAGACACAGTCAGCAGCAGGAGACAGAGCCAAAGGTCTGGTAGGAGGATGGCCACGACGGGGAACCTGACCGGGCAACACAGTCTCACCTGCTACAACATAGGCCGGCTTAAGGCGATCCACAGTTAACAACTCTTTACGCCCACCCATATCCAACAGAAAACCCTTGGTACCTCGATCAAGCACACGAAATGGACCATCGTATGGAGGCTGGAGGGGGGAACGGTGGGCATGGCGGCGTACAAAAACAAAACGAGCCGAATTGAGTGCCAAATGCACAAACGACCGCGGAAAACAATGATGCATTGGACCACGAGCCGAAGAGCCGCCGGACAAAAAACTGTCCATAGAGGAGCGGAAAACCGGAGCTGCTGATTCTGACAAAAACTCACCCGGAATACGAAGCGGCTGACCAAAAACTAACTCTGCAGAAGACGCATCGAGATCCTCCTTAGGGGCTGAACGCAACCCGAGAAGGACCCATGGCAAACGGTCCACCCAACTGTCATCGACAAGGGAAGCACGCAGAGCTGCTTTAAGAGAACGGTGGAAACGTTCACATAGCCCATTAGCCTGAGGGTGGTATGCTGTTGTATGGTGAACTTGCACCCCTAGGGAGCGCGCCGTCCCTGTCCAAAGCTCTGAAATGAACAGGGGGCCCCGGTCAGAAGTAATATCTGAAGGAACACCAAAACGGGCAACCCAGGCCGAGAGGAAAGCACCGACCACATCCGCTGATGCGGTGGATGAGAGGGGGACCACCTCAGGCCACCTTGTAGTACGATCCACCATGGTGAGCAAATGAGTAAAACCCCTCGAAGATGGGAGTGGGCCGACCAGATCCACATGCACATGATCAAAACGCCTGGCAGGGATCGGAAACGGTTCAAGAGGAGCTTTAGTATGCCGATGCACCTTGGCACGCTGGCACGCAACACAAGAAGCTGCCCATCCCCTAACGTCTTTGCGCAAACCTGGCCAAACGAAACGGAAACTGACCAGCTTAACTGACGTGCGCACACCAGGATGTGAGAGAGAGTGCACGGAGTCAAATACCCGCCGCCTCCAACCTGCCGGAACTATGGGGCGAGGTCGACCCGTGGACACATCACACAGGAGAGTCGGACCACCTTCGTGCAACACTGTCTCTTCAAGCTTCAGCCCTGAACCCGTAGAGCGAAGGGCAAGGATCTCCGCATCCTCGATCTGCTCCGCAGCCATAGCCGAAAAATCTGTCCCGAGAAGCACAGGACAAACAAGCACGCGTGAAAGACAGTCAGCGACTGAATTGGATTTGCCGGCAACGTGACGTATGTCAGTCGTGAACTCCGAAATAGCCGCAAGATGACGTTGCTGACGCGCCGACCAGGGATCAGTAACTTTAGACATCGCAAACGTCAGCGGCTTATGGTCCACGTAAGCGGTAAAAGAGCGACCTTCCAACAAAAAGCGAAAATGCCGGGTAGCCAAAAACAGAGCCAACAACTCACGGTCGAAAACGCTGTACTTCCGCTCGCAGTCCCGCAACTTACGGCTAAAGAATGCGAGAGGCTGACACGTACCAGCCACGTGCTGCTCAACAACAGCCCCGACTGCCACATCAGAAGCATCCGTTGTCAGGGCAATACGTGCATCCGGATCAGGATGAGCAAGGAGAGCTGCCTCAGCTAAGGCAGACTTAGCCCCATCAAAAGCAACAATCCGCTCTGGAGTCCAGACAACAGGATCAGTAGCCTTCTTAGAACGCAAGCCATCATAAAGCGGCTGCATAAGATGGGCAGCGTGCGTAATGAACCTGTTGTAGAAGTTCACCATGCCCAAAAACTCTTGTAGAGACTTAACCACAGCCTGGCGGGGGAAATCTGTAACAGCCTGTACCTTGGCTGGCAATGGAACTGCGCCACTTGCTGAAATCCGATGACCCAGAAAATCGATCACCGGCAACCCAAACTGGCACTTTGCGGGGTTAACAATCAGGCCGTGGGCATCCAAGCGCCGGAAAACCTCGCTGAGGTGCGTGTGGTGCTCTTCCAGAGACGAGCTGGCCACTAAGATGTCGTCAAGATAGACGAACACGAACGACAAACCACGCAAAACCGAATCCCTTAACCTCTGAAAGGTCTGCGCTGCCCCCTTGAGTCCAAACGGCATCCGGAGGAACTCAAACAGCCCAAATGGGGTGATCACTGCGGTCTTAAGCACATCATCTACGTGCACCGGAACCTGATGATACCCGCGCACCAAGTCCACTTTCGAGAACACGGACGCACCAGACAACCGAACCGAAAAATCTTGAATGTGAGGGATCGGGTAACGATCCGGAGTTGTCACGTTGTTTAAACGGCGAAAGTCACCGCATGGGCGCCAGGATCCATCAGCCTTAGGCACCATGTGAAGGGGAGAGGCCCAGGGGCTGTTAGAGCGCCGCACTATTCCTAACCTCTCCATAGTAGCAAACTCCTCCTTGGCGCAGGCCAATTTTCCCACGTCAAGACGCCGTGCGTGCGCAAAAACCAGCGGACCACTTGTAGGAATGAAGTGCTCCACTCCGTGTTTAGCAACCGCAGAGGAAAAAGCTGGAGTGGTTAGAGATGGAAATTCAGCAAGAAGGCTCTGAAAAACATCGCCGGACGTCAAAAAAGTTGCGTGCGGAACCGACCCAACACCTCCAGACTCGCAGGGAAAAGTAGCAAAAGTCACAGCGTCTATGAGTCTACGATTAGCAACATCAACCAACAAACCATGAGCACACAAAAAATCAGCACCAATAATTGGAACAGTCACAGAAGCAACTACAAAGTTCCACTCGAAATCACGCCCGTGGAAACAAACAGTTGTCCATTTTGTACCAAAAGTGCCAATAGCAGAGCCGTTAGCTGCGCTTAGCTGTGGGCCGCAACCACCACGAGTCGCCATGTCGTGGCTCGTGGGGTGCAACAAACTCTTCTGAGAGCCAGAGTCGATCAGAAAACGACGTCCTGTCAGTGAGTCATTAATAAAGAGCAGCTCACCTCGGTCACCAGCGCCCACAGCCGCCACTGCGTTCCCATAAGAGTCAAAAGTACATGGCGGGACACAGCGCCTAGCTTTGATGCCAAACCTCCGGTGGTAGAAACAGAGGGGGCTCCCACGCCGAGTCCTCGCGCTGACAGCCGAAACCACCGCGGGGTCCTTTGGGGACATCTGCTGGGGATCCATCGTAGCACTTTGGACCATAACCCGTCTGGAAGCCAACAGGACACGGTCAGCCTCTTCTGCTAGGCCGCTGAAATCGCCAGCGGCTAGAAGCGGAGAGTTAGCCAAAGCAGCCCGAACTTCACGCGGGAGCTGCCGCAGGAAAATATGAGGAAAAAGAAAACCGCCTTCGTCTGAGCCCAGGAGCGAGAGCATGTCGTCCATAAGGTCCACCGCAGTACAGTCTCCCAAACCGGACAAGCTGAGGAGTTTATCCGCTCTCTCCGCAGGAGACAGACAGTATCTCCGCACCAGGAGCTGCTTGAGAGCGGCGTATTTCCCACTGTCAGGGGGGCTACGCAGCAGCGACATCACCCGGCGAGTGGACTGCTGATCCAGGGCAGCAACCACCAAGTAGTACCGGGAGTCATCCGCGTCCACACCACGAAGATGGAATAAAGCCTCAATGTGCTGGAACCATGAAGCCGGGTCGCTTTGCCAGAAGTCCAGAAGCTTCACTGCGGCGGTCGCGGTAGCGGACGAGGCCGGCTGGGAGAGCTGGAGGGAAGTCGAAGCCGAGTCCACGGCCGAGGTCGACGATGAAACACTCTCCGAAGACGGTTCAGTCATGTTCAACTCAGGGGTCACCAATGTGGCAGCAAGAAGTAGAACCAAGCTAGTTGCAAGTAAGCCAACTTTATTCTTCTTAAGCCAGAGATAGACTGAATGAACCAAACCACATGTGCCTCTCATGGGGGCTTGTCCCACCCCCTAAACCCCCCGAACCTCTGGGTGAGAGACCCTGTATAACCTGTACACCACAGTGTTACAGTTAGAAAATTACTGACGGAAACGATGTCTGAAAAACGCAAAACGGGTGAAGATTCATCAGTACCTAAAAACTCCGGCTATACTTCGAGAGTTACCTTAAATTTAGTTTTATTAAAGGACGAGACAGAATTATGTTATTTGTAGTGAAATGTTCGCAAATGACAGCATGAAACCAGCGAATTACGGTGGCGTCAGGAAACAAAACACAGTTCGGTAAAGTCGGGAAGATATTTACAAATTCGGACTTCCGGCATCAATAACTCATTAAATATACGTTGTGTAAACATAAACGATGCCTCTTTTCCATCGTTGTAAGGTAGACAATATGCTACAAGCCCAGTTTAATCAAAAGTCGCTGTCTTTCAAGCTGCAGAAATAACATTGGTGTCTATGAGCAGCTGGTTGTGTGATGAGTGAACACGGACCGTCTGCAAAATGCAAAACCGCTGTAAACAGCGAAGAGACACAAATATTCAACAAATTTACTGCAGCCAGCAACTGACTCCTGCTGCTCATACTACAACTCTTGGTTTAATATTAAATATTTTTTCTGATAATTTTAAGGATTTTTTTTTAGTTAAAAAAAAAAATCAATAACTCTTATGCGTTGTAGTGTCAACAAATTTACTGCAGCCATAAACTCTCCCCTCCTCGTCATAGTACAACTCTTGAACTCTTGGCTTGACATAAAATATTTTTTTGTAATTTTAGGGAATTTCCTATTTAGTAATACAATTCAATAACTTCCCTCTTATGTTTTGTAGTGTACTTATGTGGTGGGTGGGGCGCTGGGGCTGGGGTGCAGCTTATAGGAGGGGCTCCAAGCCACACAGGTTAGGAACCACTGAAGTAGAAGTCAGTCTACTTTATGCAAATGAGCTGCAGCCCTCTCCAGATAAACACACCGGATCGCAGCAGGAAACGCACCGCAACCGGACCAGCATGCCACATGCAGCGCATTTCCAGCTGCGATCCGGTGTGTTTACCTGGAGAGGGCTGCAGCTTATTTGCATAGAGTAGACTGGACTCCGGGGTGCTGAGATTAGCTAGGGGGTAAAAAAAAAAAAAAAAAATCGGATAAATCGTGAATCGGGATTTTTTGTGAAAAAAATCGGAGATTTTTTTTAGGCCATATCGCCCAGCTCTACAAGTAGTAAAATATCTACAGCATGTATAGCCACCATTTTTTCCATATTCATAAAATATGTGAGTACCTGGAAAAGTATGGTACATTTTGATTCCAGTTTTTGTCATATTTGTGTAAAATAAATAATCACAGCAATTTTAACTTTTGTATTTTCGTTTTTATGGTTTATTGCATTGTAACTTTGATATACGACACAGAAGACAATTCTCTCTACATCTAGCCATGGTTGTGATGTTTCCATAGAGGTTTGGGACATTGTTTTGCTGTGAAAATTGGGGCCACAGTGAGTAAAACTGTGACAGGAGCAAAAAAATGAGTTCGAAACCTTGCAGTCAGGTCCCAAAATGTTGAGGAAAGCAGAAGAAAGGAGGCTGTTACAGCAGAATAATAATGATTACATGTCCTGTAATCAGAAGTATGTACTGTAGACTATATCATAAATATATCAAGTATGTCATAGAGACAGAACAGCAGGTCTTCATGCTGCTACACCTAACAGAGCAGTAAAATGTACAATGTTCTTGGACGTTTCTCACAACTAACACAGTATTACCACGAGATCAGTAAGGTTGCCTTCTAAGAAGTTCTTTTATGGCTGATTAAAGAAAATCGCTCTCAAATATTATTCCACATCTTTGTATTGTCAACGTGGATTATTGTTCAAAGGGATTACCTCTGTGATCTTGGCACTGCGGTAAGCAAAACAGCCGAGAGCCTTCGGATCGGGAGCCAAGTTTTGCCGAGATTCTCTGAAATCTTGGGTGTAATGCTGCGGAAGCTCCGACTCGATCTGATAGGACAGGTTATGCAGGATACAGGCGCAGTTCTCTGTGGACTTCAGAGATAAAGATCAAGATAAAAATCAAATTAAAAACAGTGTGGGAAGCTGTTTAATCACATGTGTAGATGTAATATAGTGGAAATTGATTGGAAGGTATACTAAAGGTACAGGATATGAGTTTTGCTTTGTACCTAGTTTCTGTATGTTTGGATCTGGATTGTGTCTTTTTATAAATATATGATAATACAGGGTTGCCAATTTTCAGCTGCCAGGCAAGGAATATTCTAGAAGAACAGATTCTGGTCCTAAGAAGTGAGTAAAGTTCAAACATAATATTACATAACACAATACCCCAAAGAAACAACTAATAATTATTCAACCAAACTCTGATAACATGCAATTACATGTGCAACACTTATGTGCAATAAAATGTATTTTTTAAGATTACTAGGACACTTATTGCCATATTTTTGGGTGGACACTCATCAATATGCAGTAGAATTTAGCAAAACAATATTGCAATATCTGTAGTCAAGCTTTGGACTCAAGCAGAGGAAAAACTCCTACAAACAGCTGGAAGCAACAAACTCAACTTCAGCTCCTGTTAATGTTTTGTCAGAATCTGGATAAATCACATTTATTTTTGGTGAATCTCTTCAAGCTGACCTGTTACAGACCCTGTCTTCATCATAGGGCAGCTGCATTTTAACAGACATTTCCATAACAGATATGACATTTTAGAGCAAAGTGACAAAGCAAAGGAGTTTTGTTACTTTGGAGAAGTCTGTGTGGGCCTCTGACAGCTAAAGGCATGAGAATGGTGTTCTTTGTGATCTTTATGATGATTATGGATTACTGTTGGTGCTGAAATGTGGAAAAGCCTGATGTTCAGACTTTCTGCAGGGAAAACTTGTTTAAGACAAACGAGGGTTGATGGAAAGTTCAAAAGGTTAACTGTGCATTGAATTATCAAAAACTGTATCTGATTTAAAATGGGCTGCAATCCCTGTTGAAATAATACCCTTGTGCAGCAATACACTGCTCCTAGTGTTCGTGCAACAGTTATAATGCTCCCCGATAGTCCAGTTACACTGCCGTTCAAAAGTCTGGGGTCACTTAGAAATGTCCTTATTTTTGAAAGAAGGGCATTTTTTTTCAATGAAGATAACATTAAATGAATCAGAAATGCAGTCTAGACATTGTTAATGTGGTAAATGACTATTTTAGCTGGAAACGACTGATTTTTAATGGAATATCTACATAGGGGTACAGAGGAACATTTCCATCACTCCTGTGTTCTAATGCTACATTGTCTTAGCTAATGGTGTTGCAAGGCTAATTGATAATTAGAAAACCTTTGTGCAATTATGTACATGAATAAAAGTGTGAGTTTTCATGTAAAACATAAAATTGTCTGGGTGACCCCATATTTTTGAACAGCAGTGTATGTAAATCTGTGTCAAAACAGCAAAACTTCGACTTGAAGTTCATTTTGGAGAAGAGAAAGAAGTCACAGCAAGGCAAATCTACTGGGTAGTGGATTGTGAGTGATGACTGGTTTGTTGTAGAAAAAAAATATCTCATGCGTAATTGGAACACTCACATGCCATTGTGCTACAGTTGAAGTTGTTTGTGCTGAATGCAACTCTGGAAGCTACAGTAAAATTCAGTCTTAACAGTTCAACCCCTGAAGACTAATTCCCGGTGCACAACCAGGTAAAAGTTAAAAAAAAAAAAAAAAAAAAAAACAATCATGTTCATGGTGCACCCCTTGACCCGACATGTCTTGTCTGGTTTTGGAAACCGCAGGTTGTTCCACCGTGAAAAATGTTGGTTCTTCTCTCGGTGGTAGTGATGATCCTCCACATGATGGTTTGATCACCTTATCTGCTCCAGATTCCAGGCTATAGATAAACTGCAAATGCATACCCAACAGTGGACACAAAAACACTTACAACAAAAGCACTCAGAGAGCACAGTACTCTGCCAAGACTGCTCAAAATCGTGGTCTGCAGCGGTCGATTTTAGTAGGATCGCAATCACATGATTGTGACTCTGTGCCGCTATCTTGCAACAATACAGAAATCTTTAACAAATCCGTGGATCCAGACTATAAGCCACATCACTGTCAAAATCTAATCACTTGGTCCTTGTGCCATTTCTGGCCTTCCCTGAAAATTTAATCCAAATCCGCTAGCAACATTACTCAACAACGGACTGACAGACAAACTAACGCCAATAGTCATATAATTCTGATGCGTTCCTTGGCGGAGTAAGAACACAGCTCCTGATGTTGTCCTGATAGTGAGGTTTTACTGCTTGTACATTTTCCATAATCATGATGCCACCACCGTGCATGCACACCACAGTTTCTGAACTTAGAAATCAACCCTTGTATAACTGGTTGACATAAAATTTGCTTGGCCAGCTTGAGACAGAGCCTGAATGTCATGCCAAAAATATGAGTTGGCAACCCTGTGATAAAAAGAAAAGGTCTAGAAGTAGAAATTCCTACTTGTAAATTCACAACAACACTTTGAATGAAACCGTTGAGCAGTTTGTTGTAAATCACGCTGTGAAGACAAACATTTTCTCTGGAACGCTTCTCATTTTCATTTCACCTTGTCATCTGTCTGGTAGTTTGCCACGGTCCCTCGGATGTAGTAAACCAGAGAGTCAATAAGATTGTCACACTCCCTCATTGCTCTCCTGATGTCTGGACCGGCAGAGCTCAGATTTCTGGAAACAAAAACAGCCGAAACAATCACTTTAATGCGGCATTTGAGTGTGTTTCAATCAGATAAGCAGTTGTCTGCTCTGTTTTGATCCATATTGGTAACATCAGCAATGCTAATAAGCATCTTTTTATCAACCATGCAATTACATAATGTAATGGATGCACCATTTTGTATCTTGTCCAACGCCAGCAGCAATCACAACAAAATATTATAAGCCAATTTTCTGTTGTCCAACCTGCCTGGGAAAATAAATACAGCGATTAACATTCTAAAACCACACAACAGGCTCTTTCTGCCGAGATGAAACAGAAAAAGAAGAAGAACTCATTTTTTTTCATCTGCTGGGAGCTCAAAAGGATTTAGAACATGATAAGGAGAACTTGATAACGCTGAGCCAGCCAGGACTGAATGATTTCAGTTCAGCAGAGCGGACAACAGAGAGGACTTGATGAATAATTCAGTCTTTCACTCTTTTCATCTGGCTATAGTTGCCAAGGGAGCAGAGCGTCTGATATCTCCTGCTTAGTAAACAGAGAGATGATGTGTGTCTAAACAAGTACAAGGCAACAATATGATGCACAATCTCAAACCACAACACGCAAACTGTGGTTTAACACGGTGCCAGAATACTGCATTAGAAATAGGATGAGTATTCCTACAAATCTATAGCCATGTTAGCAGCTCTTTTATAGGAGATTTCTTAAATCCACCATCAAATGCGTGATCTGTTGCTTGTTCTTACTACAGAATTAGAGTCAGTGTTTCCCGATTCTTGTTACAGCAAGATTCAGAGGAAGGCTGATATCAGTTTACTCTACTGAGACACTGCTTAGTCATAACTCAGCCTGGCACTGACTCATACTGTTTATTGTAGCTGTGCCATCTGTTAACCCTTGCCCTTCGTAATATCATAAAACTATTTCCTTATGTTGCACAAGGATTAAGTTTAGTAACTTCTGAGTTGCTCATCCCTTCTGATAGGTGGTAAACTTTCAACCTTTTTACTACATGCAAGAAAATTAGCAATGAATATTTAAAGTTTACTTGATGTCTACCAGATTATTTGAATGTATAGAAATTCTCAAATCGGATGTTTATTCTGCCATGAACTGATTATCTGACAACAGTAGTGGTGTCTCTTTGATCCAGTCTATAGCACAAGTAAAGTTTTAAAGCTAAAAACAAAGACACCTACCTCAGGCAGCCGGTAACATTGTGGAAAGTGTCAGCATCAGCCAGGAGCTCATCTTTTGGGTTCTCGCCTTCAGAAATGCCAGAACTGGGCACCAGGACTGAGTGGGTGAGGATGGATATGGAGTTCCGGGCGAGATGGTTCTTCAACATGTCATTGGAGGAGAGGTTCCACAAAACACCTGGGAGTGAGACGGACATATAGTTTGTTATTTCTAAGGAGATTTATCTAAAAATGTTAAGCTTCAAAACCAATTAGTCACAACTGCTGACATGTGAAGTAAAAAATATTGATCGTCTTGTTACAATCCAACGTTCTGCTGGGAAATCTAGCGCTCATATGAATGTTACTTCAACATGTTACTCCTAATGTTGTGGCATTTTAAGATTGAACAAATGATACAATTAGATGAATAGGATGTGTATATCAGATTTTAGAACAAACAATGATAAGATTGGAAGACCTAATGTGTCAACTGAATTTATGCATACACTAAACAATCCTATGGTAAGTGGCAAAGACGTTAAGACCGGAAGTGCATGCCCTCTCTTCGTCTGCACTTGTGAGTTGAAGCCAAGGTCATGCTGAGATAAACATAAATAATGCTAACCAAGCAGAAATACAAAAGAGGAAGTAGTTAAACTTTTGATACGATTACATAATTTTTTTATTCTTTATTTTACCAGGTAAGATCAGTTCAGAACAATTTCTCATTTACAATCATGACCTGGCAAGAGGCCACAGCAAGAAGAAAGATAAATAAACAAGTACATATACAAAAAATTACACACAAGTGTTTAAACAGGGATTAAAATTTATGCAAGAAATTCAATGAAAACATTCAGCATGTGCAGTGGTCAACAAGGGTCTGCTGCAGCTTCTGCTTAAAAATGTAAGCTGATGGGAGCGATGACAGTTTCAGAGATTTTTGGAGGGAATTCCAATCGATCGCTGCAGCAAAGCAAAAGGAATTCCAGCCAAAGACAGTGCGAACCTTGGGGATAGAGAGTGTTATGAAATCACTGGACCTCAGGTGGTAGTTGTTATGGTTGTTATGGGAGGGGTGTAGGAGGTTGGAGAGATATTGAAGTGTCTTCCCTGATAGGGTCTTGTAAATGAGTAAAAGCCAGTGTTGGAGTCGACTGGTGTAAAGGGAGGGCCAGCTCACCAGTTTGTAAAGGTCGCAATGGTGCGTGGAGAAAGGAGCACCGGTAGCAAGACAGATGGCTGAGTGATGGAGGACATCAAGCCTGTTAAGGCCACACTTAAGGGCCATTTTATAGATGACATTGCTGTAGTCAAACATGGTGAGGATGGTCATCTTCACAAGAGTGTTTTTGGCAGAGTATGTAAAGGAGGCCTTATTACAGTAAAGGAACCCCAGTCTGGATTCGATTTTAGCCTGTAGAATGTTGATGTGAGGAATAAAAGAGAGTATCGTGTCCAGCCAGAGGCCAAGGTACTTATAGGAATTGACAAACTCCAGATCTGAGCCATCTGCTCAAGTGATCTTTGGAGGGCTGGAGACACTGTTTGTCTGGTTGAATAGCATACATTTTGTTTTCTGGCATACATTTTGTTTACCATATACATCCTGACTGGGTCTTAAGATGGTGGGTTGTGGCTTTCCTGAATGGAAGAGGAGTGTTTAGGATAAGTTTGCATAGGTATATAAGACGATGTAAATCTTTGTGTAGTTAGGTAAAATCTTGAGATTTTGTTCATGTTTGTTCTTACAACCTTGTATGGAATAAACATTATTTGCATCAGACTCTGAAGACTGCTTGAAGACTCTTTCTTGAGAACTTTTTGATGACTCCAACTTTTGATCCAGAATTGATTTATGACTGCATGTTTGACAAAGCTACCTGAAGATCACTGGCCTTAGCAGGCAGACTAAATCACAACAGTAAACACTGTTACAAATAGAGCACACGTGCTCTGAATGGCTTGAGGAACATGACCACGAGCTCATGGCATTAAACTAGTCCCCAAATCCTCTATCAAGAATCCGATGGATATGCCAGAACAGACCTTGTAAATCTACCTAGGCCTAACCACAACTCACAGAACTCAAAGGATCTACAGCCAACATCCCTTTGCCAGACCCCACTGAACATCCCTAGAAGTGCTGTGTCCATGTCCTGCCATGTCAGAGCTGTACTGGAGGTACAAGTTAGACTTACAAAATATTCGGTTTTAATGTTGTATGTGATTGGTGCACCTATGTAGGTATACAATAGCCATAGTAAGATTTCATGGGTCATAAAGCCACTATTTGTCTATATAAAACAAATAAAGGAAGTTGTTTTGACAATCCTTGCAAGAAAAGGTAATAGCTATCTATGCAACAAAGTAAAGAAACTGACCTGTAAGCTGCCGTCTGGTCTCAATGTCACGGCTGCTCTTGAGTGTTTGCAGAATTACAGCTGAACCTTCATTGTCCTTCACTTCCATCTTATTTTCGTTGCTCTGGTAAACAACATTGCGCAGCGCCCCAGCAGTAACTCGCTGCACCTCCTCACTGTCGTTGTCCAGGAGCTTCAGGAGCTTTCCGATCCCACGGAGATAATAAACCTGAAAACAGCAGCAGGATATTGACTGACAGGTGTACAGATTGACATTTCTACCCACTGTGGGCTCATTTTTCATTGCAATATTAAGTCTCTTACATCTGTGGAAACAGAACAACCTTGACTAGAAGTAGAGTGAACTCAAAAATGTCTCTACTACTTACATTTTTAATTTCTTTCCATACTTTTCTCCAACCTGTTCTGTGAAAGCACTGCCTGCAGCGCAGCTGAATCATCTATTAATTTTTGTCACGACTCTTGAGCCACTTTTTAAAAAAACATTATATAGGATCTTGTTGTAGCAACTGTTATATTTTTACTAATTTCTAAATTTGGCATGTAGGAAAAGACAATAACCATAAGGGGAAAAAATTAAAAAATATTGTTTTCAACATTACAAAAGTAGCTTTGTACAAAAAATCGATGCAAAAATGCATCTGAAAAGAGCATTTTCTTTTTCATTGAGGAATTACCTCCTTAAACAGTATTCAAAAATGAATACTGTTTAAGGAGGTAATTCCTCACATTGTGATTTCATCAGCACCCGGGATTCTTCCTCATCTGACCCACAGAAAACCTACCAGGAATGAGCCTGACTCTTAGACTCTGTGAGCATTTACAACCTCAGCTTCATTCCAGATCTGGACCATATTCAGCACCTAACCCTTGCTCTAAACCTGCACTGATTAAAGCCTATGGATTAACTTTTTATGCACAATGCAAGAATACAAAAATACAGAAAGGGACATTCAATAACATTCAATTTTAAAAAAAAAGATTTTCATGAAATACAATGATTTGGGATTTGGAGTTTCCCAATGGACATGCTTGTCACAGATGAGTAGTTCAAAGACTGCTAGAGAGTTCAAAATCCATAGATTCTTTTTGTTCTCACAATTTCTGGCTCTGACATATGGTGCAATTTTGGTAACTGTTAAAAGAAAACATGCTTTTCAAACCCAATGCTTTTGCGGTGTTCAGAAGGTTCATCTACCTAATCTTCGATGTTCAGAAAGTATCATGTGCTTCGAATTATAGTTATTTATCCTGGTTATATCATTTATCACCAACATAAATGGACTGATATCACTTTCCCACAGCCTTACCAGATTAGCAATTATGGTAATCTAGTTAAAACACATGTTGTTCGTACTGGAAATAAATATTTGCATATTTACCAAAACTGAGCCAAGATGTATGAGGACATATCATCTCATTTTTCACTATTCTGTTTTACGTATTTCTGTTTTATCTGTAACTATTCTGAGTCACTGTAAAATGATTGAATGTGATTAAGCATACCATCTTTTTTGCATTAGCGCTCTGGAAACACTGGTTCTGTATAAAGCTGGCTGCACAGATCAGTGTTTCCTCATTATCTTGGGTCAGAAGGTTCACGGCTCTCTCCAACGTCATTTCTGGAGGCTTGTTCTCTGATTTTCTGTGTGAGAAGACACAAAATACAGTTCATGGCCTGAATCACACAAGGCATTGCAGGATATTTAGCATTTTTCTGATTATCTTATGGGTATTTTTATTGACCGATTACTGCTAAATTAAATGCACTACTTCAGGTCTCAGGACTCTATGGTCTCAGAAATATCTCTCAAGCAGCAAAAAATGAACAAAAAACCTGAGGCGTTGCCACAAACCAGGAAATTAGCTGCTCTCACAGTGGCTAAGGTTATGCTAACGGCTAGCGACTAAGTTAGAAGGCAGCCACAGATTAACCTGAAACAGAGTCTGGAAAACAATAACTAATAATGCTTTAAAATATGAACCTTAATGGGAAGTAAAAATGACAGAACAGTGAAATATTAAGTAAACAGAATAGAACAGCAGACATGAGACAAACTGATCTATTTTACATTTTCAGTTCCAGTCACCCTTATTAATGAAGAAACCTAGTTATGAATGACACATTATCTGATATCACACACTCTTAAGACATTATATCAAATGTATATTGTTTCCAAATGTCGGTAATATCAACTTTTCTTGATCAGCAATGATCCGTATCAGTATCGGCCCTGAAGAACCCATATCGGTCAATCCCCAACATACACTACCATTCAAAAGTTTGGGGTCACTTAGAAAAGTCCTTGATTTTAAAAGAAGATCAGTTTTTTCAGTGAACATAACATTAAATGAATCAGAAATACAGTCTAGACATTGTTAATGTGGTAAATGACTATTCTAGCTGGAAACGGCTGATTTTTAATGGAATATCTACATAGGAGTACAGAGGAACATTTCCAGCAACCATCACTCCTGTGTTCTAATACTACATTGTCTTAGATAATGGTGTTGAAAGGCTAATTGATGATTAGAAAACCCTTGTGCAAGTATGTTAGCACATGAATAAGTGTGAGTTTTCATAGAAAACATGAGATTATCTGGGTGACCCTAAACTTTTGAAAGCTAGTGTATATTGTTTCCAAATATCGGTAATATCAACTTTTCTTGATCAGCAATGATCAGCATCAGTATTGGCCCTGAAGAACCCATATTGATCAATCCCCAATATATTTTAGAATTACTAAATGTACAAAGTGAACACAGATCTTACAGTGTTGTGATGTTCTGCGCCTGGATCGGCTGAATGGGGAAATCTACTTCCACCTGCGTCCCCAGGTCCACCTCTGCACTGACGACTGAAGGTGGGTATGAATTCAGTCTGATGGACCTCTGACCTTCCCTCCGAGCCTGAGCCAGCCAGGATAAACCTCCATCAGGCTGGATGGGACTAAGCATCAGATCACCATTGTGCCCCTGCACGGAGTGTTTCTCCTGTTTGATAATACTTTGTCTGTGGCCCCACTGAGATCCATATTCACCGCTCTGCTGAAATGCTGCATTTGCAAACCCAGCCTGAGGCCCCGCTGTCTGTCTGAATGACCTTCGGCGGTACGTCCCCGTTGCAGATGTCGACGCCTGCATCTGTGAGCCACGAGGCGCCTCGGAGAAAGCGTAGCGCCGCAGTGAATCGGACCCATGAGAGCGATGCAGCGGAGAGCTCCCAGTGTGTGAATGACTGGGTCCCGGGATGGTGTGAGTCCCAAAACGGAAGGTGCTGTAGTTGAGGCGGGTTCGAGGTAACTCTGGACTCGGTGGAGGAGACACTTCAACCCTCCTGGATGGTTTCTGCAGAGTTTTACTTGAGAGGTAGTGACTATGGTAACCTGAACCAATTACCTGTGAAAGAAAAATACCCTTCTTATTTATTTATTTGATAGAGACAGTGCACATTCATGAACATCTATTTAGGCAGCAATAGATGTAAATATATCGGATTATAGCAACAATGCTAAGTTACATCCACAGTCCCAAAGCAGGTAAAAAAGAAAGCAGAACAGTAAAACATAGGACAATATGTCACAATAAAAGCATATTACAAAAAGTACACAAAGACGTTAAAGGTCAATGGTGACAAGGCTGTAACCTCTTTGTTCTGCTCTCTGCTAAAGTTAAATTTACAAAAGATAATAGTTGTAAATTTATAGCAATTCAAGAATCAGGAATCTTTATTGTCATTGTGTTTCCACACAGCGAAATTACAATTGGTGACTCCCAGCTATAGGTAAAAAAATAGAAAAAGGCACACTATACACAAATAAAATAAAAAATACTGAAAAGAATAAAAAAGACTGAAAAGTATAGTTGTGAACAAGTTATTTTGAGTATTATAATGTGTTAAGGTGTTTGGTTGCCCAATCCAAGTGCATTTATAAATAAACAACAGTATACAGAACAAACGTCAATACAGAGGAATATCAGTGTGGTTTCATTTATATGACTGAAATGTTTTAAATGTTGCATGGTCTAAACTCTCTGAGCTCCAAAGAGTTTCTGAGGTTTCTGTTCAATTTTTATTCACTGGGGGCTCATTTTTCACTGCAATAAAGTCCTGCATCTTTATGGAAACAGAGCAACTATGGCTAGAAGTAAAGAGAATCCAGAAATGTTTTTTCATGCAGTTTGACACAGTAATAATGTCTTAAATCATTTTTTAAAAAGGAAAAAAGCTAAATTTCTTTGATTACTTAATTTCCCAAAATTGGAAAAGCCTTGGATGAACATGTGCAACAGTTTTCCAACTTCCTACAGAAGCTACCAGTTCTGGAGAAAGAAAATGGTGACTCTACATGCTTTATTTTACTACAACATTTTTATTTTGCTTCCATGCTCGTCTCCCATATGCTCTGTGTAAACACAGCCTGTTATATAATTGCTGGTAGCACCTGAGTCACTAATGGCTTTTTGGTTGCAGTGAGAAGCACAGAATTTTTTACAGTTAATATTTGACCAATATTTAAATGACACTTCTAGAAAAAATTGATTTTGATGAAAGATCAGGATTTTTCACTTAGATTCTCTTATTTTTCCCAATAGAACCCCACATCACAGATGAATGGTTTACGTACTACAAGAAAGTTGAAAATTTGATCATGGTTTCCATCTACTTTATTTCTGGCCCTGATAAATAGTGTAGTTTTGGCAATTTTCAAAAGAAATTATACTATTCAAACTCATCGTTGGGTTTTGTAGTGTGTTAAACTATGTCGTATCACAAAAAACTGCTCATTATGTAATAAAACTACATATTTTCATTTTAGATTAATATTACTTTCTGTAAGCAATTGATTTTTTCTTAATGACATTTAGTTAATGTATTTGGCTACATCTAAATGGGCAAAATGTAGTTTATACAAGTCAAAAATATAACTGAATACTACAATGAATTATGCTGTTAGTTAAATAATAATTTGTAAAATATAGCACTATATAGTTTTTATTTAATCTCCAACTAGATTATTTTCAAAGCCTTTTATTGCTTTTGTTGTTTGTTTTTCTGGCATAAATTATGTCTTACATTATTTTGTCAACCGGTAAGTTGTTTGGAAAAAGACTATTTCTCTTTTGTCAGTTTCAGGGCTCCAGTCCGTACGTTCGCAGGAAACACTGTTTGAATACTCGCAAATTATATGTAAAAGCAAAAGCTGATAATACAGTGAACGATCGGATAGACTTCAGAGATTCAGGAAGCAGCAACAGAAAACCACACACCCTGTTTGACTACATTCAAATCATGGAGTAAAGGGAAGCATGTTGTGATGATACAAGAGCCAAGAAGCTCATTCATTGATATGATGAGCAGGAAAAGACAGAATACCTCAGGTCAGATCTAGCTGTGAAAATGGCCATGAGGTAAAGCTTTTGGTGATATACACTACCGTTCAAAAGTTTGGGGTCACTTAGAAATGTCCTTATTTTTGAAAGAAAAGCAGTTTTTTTCAATGAAGATAACATTAAATTAATCAGAAATACAGTCTAGACATTGTTAATGTGGTAAATGATTATTCTAGCTGGAAACGGCTGTAAAAGCCAAACAGTAACCTTCAGAGAATGTTCAGGGAACATTCCTTAGATGTTTTCTGAAGGTTCAGTGGACAGTACACTTCAGGGAACATTCAGAGAAGGTTCAGGGAATGTTTCCTGGACATTCCCCAAAGATTTCCAAACAGTAACCTTCATGGAATATTCAGGGAACGTTCCCTAGATGTTTCAAAAGATTCCGCAAAAGGGTTCCTAAACATTAACTTTCAGGGAATGTCCCACGAAGGTTCATAGAAAAGCAACTTTCTGAGAATGTTCCCTAAACATTTCCAGATAGTTCCCAATTTCAACCTTCAGGTTATATTCTGGGAACGTTCCATAGACGTTTTCAGAAAAGTATAACTTGCTGGAAACAGCTGATTTTTAATGGAATATCTCCATAGGGGTACAGAGGAACATTTCCAGCAACCATCACTCCTGTGTTCTAATGCTACATTGTGTTAGCTAATGGTGTTGAAAGGCTAATTGATGATTAGAAAACCCTTGTGCAGTTATGTTAGCACATGAATAAAAGTGTGAGTTTTCATAGAAAACATTAAATTGTCTGGGTGACCCCAAACTTTTGAACAGTAGTATAACAAAGATGGTAAATGTCAATAAACTGTGTGTGTAGATGAGTGAAGACAGAACAGGAAAAGATTTCACCTTCATATTTGGTAAAAATCCATCTGCTGCATCGAAGCTCTTGTTTTTCTGTAAATGGACACCTCCTGAAACAAGTCGAGGAGGTTTTGTTAGAGGATATTGTTCCACTCTGTAATTACCTACATGGCAACACTTTGTCCTGAATCCCACCCAGCACAAGACAGACTCACAACACTGTGAGTGTCTCTGTAACCTGCAAACCAAATGTACTAACTTCCATGAATAAGGATCAAACAGATATAAACCCTGTCACATTATTTTCTGTTAATCAGTAACAGTCGGCAGAATGGAGTGAACAGGATTACTATTTCATTGCCTTATTTTCAAACAAAATCATCCAATACCGTAATGTTAAACAAAACCACGTAACAAAAGACCCAACAGCAATCCACAGTAAGTGTAACACATTTGTTATGTAGATCTGAAGGTCAGTTATGTCAACTAAGGAGTCAGTTGACAAAAATGTAAATTTAAGACTACTTTGATGAATAATTAAGCTTTTTAGTCATTTTTCAAGCCCAAATAAAGTTAATGTGATAATTTGCTGCTGTTGTTTTTTTTTTCCCAAAGATTAACATAATGTTTTATTATTGTAAAGCACCTTGTAACTCCAGTTTGACAAGATGTTATATAAATAAATGTTATTATTATTATGACACCTATGACAGTTTAAGTTACAATATATAATAACAATAAATTATAAGAAGATAAAAAACTAAATATTTTAACATCCAAAATGTGTCAGTATTCTGTTTTCATGTTTAAGCTTAATTGCAGCAAAATAGATATTGGCAGCTGTCATGTTTGCGCAATGAAATAAACATTTTATAGACCAAGATTATTCATTTTTTAAACAAGAAAATAATCATCAGATTAGTCGGTAGTAAAAATAATCACTAGTTTCACGTATATTAACAGTGAGTGTCAACTTTTTTAGAGAATTCACTTGCATAGAATAATTTCAACTCATTTTACTAAACTTACACTACTTTCCATGTTGCTGGTTTGTCTCAGTGGATCTTTTCACACCTTATTTAGTAGAATTCAACCCTCCTGTTATGTTGCGGGTCAAATTGACCCAGTGTAAAGTAAAAAAAATACCAAAAAAAAGTTAAAGTATTTTTTTTTGGTGTGAAACTTCTTCTGTTTGGCTGAATAAGTGTAATCACATATAAAATGAAAATAGTTAATTTCACATATTTGCACCCTGAACAGAAGAGATATTTTGTGTTAGTTATCAACTCCATAAAAAGAAAAAAAGAAAAATGTAAAATAAAATAAAAATGTTTAAAAAAATCAATGTCATGTAAAACTACTGTATTTTATATGTGGGTGGGTTTTATCTGTAGATTAAAAAAAGTTTTAATGTGCATTTTTTTTTTTAATGAAAAGCAGGTGAATTATCCCTATAGAACCATGATCTGAGAGAGGTAAAGAACACCGCTGCACCAAATATTGATAGAAATGAGTATTCATGGAGTTATTAATGAGATATAAATCATTTTTGCTGGGATTTTTTGGATAATCAAACATGACGTAGGGACATCATTGCTGTTCCTGAGAAACGAACCTAACAGGAAGGTTAATTAATTAAAATTTTCCACTGTAGACCAACATGCTGAATCACCTTCTCTAATTACATCTTCTTCTTTATTATTATTATTATTATTATTATTATTATTATTATTATTATTATTATTATTATTATTATTATTATTATTATTATGACAACTAACTAGAGTTCATACCTGACCAGACCACCTCTTTATTAATTCCTAGTAGATCATAAATAACGTGTAAAGTGCTGGAAATAGGCCAGTAGGTGAGATAATAAGATCACGTTTGGTCTTCTGTCACTTCTGTCAGCCTTCAGGCAGACAAATGAAACTACGGAAACCTGTTGAACAACTTGTATGCAGAATGCATTCCACTCACAAAAATGCCTGGATTCAGTCTAAATAACAACCAGCTTTTAGCAGGTCACACACATGCAAAAATAATTACTATTCAAAATATTATGTTGATTTTAAAAAACATCCCCACAATTACAAGAGACATCAATGAAAAAAAGAATACCAAAAAAGGAGATTTAAATTTAATTTTAACAGTTTTATTTGAGATTCAATTTGGTCATCAGGGGGGTGGGACAAGAGAAAATGGCATTTTAGGGGGAACTCCAGGCTTATTTGGTATTTTAAAAAATATTTTCAAGCATTCTTTTCTCCTAGGTTTTTTTTTTTCAGATTTTGGTTTCAGTAAATTTACACAACGACTGCATGTTTTAGTATTTTGTACATGGGTTATTTGAAATTTGATAGGTAAAATGTCCTCCAATTCTGGAATGGCCCTTAAAATCAAAATTATTATTTAACAGTGAGATTCTAATGTTAAAATTTCAAAATAAGACATAATCTAAGATGGTAATATGAGTATTGGGAGGCAAATACTGTCTGACCCTCAGAAAAATGCTCCTCCAGGTGGAAACATGGGAGTGGCCTCATATGCATCAGGAGAGCTGTGGGAAAATACAGTCCCTGCCTTAATCACGTCCTGTCATAGACAAAATAAATGAATATTACCGTTTGAGTGAGTCTTCCGTGCCTGCCGGGCCAGAGTGAGCTGGACCTGCTGCTGGACTCTCAGGCTCCGGGAGCTGGAGTCGGGTTTCGTCGAGGATCTGGGGGAGAGTTGGACCGGCAGAGCCAGACTGGAGTCTCCCAGCACCGAGGAGTCCTGAGCAGGAAGAGCCGATTTAAAAAACACCTCGTCCATCGTGAACTCACACAGACACGTTAACAGTCTGAGGTCGGAGTGCTCATTTAGAGCTGGTTCCTGGATCTCCGCTCCTCTTTGTTGTCGCTGCTCAGGTAGGTCCTGACAGAGAAGGGGGCGGAGCCAGAGACACACCTGAGTGTCAGGTGTCCTGCTGGGAGGGATCAGATCGCCTCACCTCTATTATGAATGAAATAAATACTCATTCAGGTTGACGTGTGCTTTAAGAATGCTCTTTTTCTGCTGCTTTATGCTCCATTGTGTTGACCAGAAAATGATTATTACATTTCTATACCTTTAAGTAACACCTAGATAGAAAAAAAATGTTGATTTAACATTCATAAGGTTGATTTTTTTGGCATTGTTTTGTAAAGGACAGTGGAGAGAGGGAGAGCGAGAGAGAAAGGAAAATGGGTAGAAGAGTGGATGAATGACATGCAGTAAATGGCCATGGGCTGGATTCAAACCCATGACCCCTGCATTGGGGACTATATGGGGGTGTTGCCTGCTCAGCCAGTTGAGCTATCTGGGCACACCAAAGGGTTGATTTTTGGTTAAACATCCGCCATAGATCAACTTTTTGAAAGGTTTAATTGTTGAATCAGCATTGTGTCGTACTATGGTTTTTAAGTTGACAATTAAAATTCTAGAATTTAATCAATGTTGTCTCAATGTGCTGTGAACATGTGTCGTGAAAATTCTCAGTCATGGTGTTGAACTAATTTCCCAGTGAACAGCAAAATTCAGGAAATGTTTCAGGATCATTTCCTAGATGTTTTATGAAGGTTTTAGCAAACAGTAACTTTTAGGGAATGTTTAGGGATTGTTTCCTTGATGTTTTCTGAAGGTTTTAGCAAACAGTAACCTCGAGGGAACATTCAGGGATTGTTTCTTTGATGTTTTCTGAGGGTTTTAGCAAACTGTAACCTCCGGGGAATATTTAGGGATTGTTTCTTAGTGTTTACCGAAGGTCTTAGCAAACAGTAACCTTTAGGGAATGTTTAGGGATCGTTTTCTAGATGTTTTCTGAGGGTTTTAGAAAACAGTAACCTTTAGGGAATGTTTTGAAATCATTTCCCAGATGTTTTCTGAAGGTTTTAGCAAACAGTAACATTTAGAGAATGTTTTGGGATCATTTCCTAGGTGTTTTCTGCAGGTTTTAGTAAACAGTAACCTTTAGGGAACCTTTAGATGAGATTTGGGAAATGTTCTCCCTGGATATTTTCTGAAGAACCCCAAACAGTAACCTAAGCTAACCCAGGGAATGGTCTGGGAACATTCTCCAGGTGCTTTCTGAAGGTTCAGCGAACAGTAACCTTCAGGAAACCTTTAGAGGATGTTCCCTAGTTGTTCCCTGAAAAAGGCCAAACAAGAACCTTCAGAGAATGTTCTGGGAACATTCCTTAGATGTTTTCTGAAGATTCAGTGGACAGTACCCTTCAGGGAACATTCAGAGAAGGTTCAGAGAATGTTTCCTGGACATTCCCAAAAGATTTTCAAACAGTAACCTTTGGGGAATATTCAGAGAACATTCCCTAGATGTTTCAAGAGATTCAGCAAAAGGGTTCCTTAACATTAACTTTCATTGAATGTCCCCTGAAGGTTCATAGAAAAGCAACTTTCCCAAATGTAACCTTCAGGGAATTTTATGGGAGCCTTCCCAAGATCTTTTCTGAAGCTTCAGAAAAGAATAACTGTTCCCTAAAGTTTCCCAGACAGCACCTTTAAGGGAAAGTTCAGATGAAGTTCCTTGGATGTCCTCTGAAGGTTCAGTGAATAATAGCTCAGTTCCCTGAAGGTTTCTAAATAGGCAGTTAAGTTTATTTTAAAGTAGTTGATAAATGATGGACTAATTTATCCAACATAGAAATGTTGTTAAAGGAATCTAAATGTGGGAGTGTTAATTTACACAAGAATACTGATATCTACACTTGTCCAGTAAGTACGGAAACAAGTATGGACATGTATGGTAGCAATTTTACATTGTCAGTAACACATTTGAGTACCTATATATAAAAAATAAAAAAAAACTGTTGGACATGTTGATTTCAATTAGATTTTTTTTCTTGATTTATGGCATTAGAAATTTCCTATACAGCACGAAGCACATTATGGGGTTCTCTGTACTTCTAGGCATGCTTGTGCTGTTTCCATAGAGGTACAGGGCTTTATATTGCATTGAAAATGAGCTTACGGTGAGTAAAAATATGACAGAAAATGTTCAGAACCTGCTTGGATTTCTTGTTCAGAGGGTTAATGCATTGGCATTTAAATTATACTAGACTGAAAGCAGCTACTTTAGTGTTCATTTACAGCCAAAACACATTATTTCCTCAAATCTATCTCCTCCTTGGATTGGGCTACTGTGATATCTGACTAATAAATTACTTTAGAAGTCAGCTGTAGGCGTCTTTGTGATCAATTTCCCACACTGAACCACAGCGCCGCCCTCTTTGGCTCCAGCTGTAAGAGAAAACTGCTGCCAGGTACGACGTCAATCCCACCAGGTGTGTCTTTCCAGAGAAAGCAGCTACTGTCAGTTTTACACAAGAGTAATTAGACTTTAAAAAAAAAAAAGTTTTATCAGCAATAACTAGCAAACATTGACAATAAAGGCCTCTCCATTTAGCTATGGCATTATGTTGACTAATGTGCAGCAGGGGCTTGTTTTATCGCAGACGAGGACAAAGACTGACTTCTTTTCTGCTCTATTGTTAAGTGCTTCTCAAACAAAACTGCATTACAATTTAAAGCCGCCTCTTTCGATTTGGTTTTGAAATAAGATCACAGAAACTCTGTCTTCAGGAGGGGGATATATCTCACAACCTGGTCTTCAATCTCACCCCAAAGATAAAGTTTTATGGCCGCCGTCATCGATACTGTGCAAACTGTCTAACCCCAAAATGTCAGCTAATAAATGTGTCGCAGTACAGATGCTAATCCCTGTTGGGAATAGTGTGTCTTTTTACCTTCAGGCCCTTATAGCAGGTTGATCTGGTCATCATTCCAAATCTATTAATACACTGAAGCCTCAAATCTTTCCAAACATGATGACTCATTGTAGTCGTTTTTTTTTCATTCTGCCTTCCAGACAGCGAACATAAATGAATGTTCAAAACCAGTTTTAGTCAGATTTTTCCCCCTTTTATTCAAATTTTCAGTTTTCTGAAGGTTTTAGCAAACAATAACCTTTATGGAATGTTTAGGGATCATTTTCTAGATGTTTTCTTAAGGTTTTAGCAAACTGTAACCTTTCGGGAACCTTTAGATCAGGTTTGGGAAACGTTCTCACTGGATGTTTTCTGAAGAACCCCAAACAATAACCTTCAGGGAATGGTCTGGGAATGTTCTCTGTATGTTTTCTAAAGGTTCCGCAAACAGTAACCTTTAGGGAAAGTTTAGGGATCATTTTCTAGATGTTTTCTGAAGGTTTCAGGAAACAGTAACCGTTGTGAAATATTTAGGGATTGTTTCCTGGATGTTTTCTGAAGGTTTTAGCAAACAGTAACCATTAGGGAATGTTTAGGGATCATTTCCTAGATGTTTTCTGAAGGTTTTAGCAAACAGTAACCTTTATGGAATGTTTAGGGATCATTTTCTAGATGTTTTCTTAAGGTTTTAGCAAACAGTAACCTTTAAGGAACCTTTAGATGAGGTTTGGGAAACATTCTCACTGGATGTTTTCTGAAGAACCCCAAACAATAACCTTCAGGGAATGGTCTGGGAATGTTCTCTGTATGTTTTCTAAAGGTTCAGCAAACAGTAATCTTTAGGGAAAGTTTAGGGATCATTTTCTAGATGTTTTCTGAAGGTTTCAGGAAACAGTAACCGTTGTGAAATATTTAGGGATTGTTTCCTGGATGTTTTCTGAAGGTTTTAGCAAACAGTAACCTTTAGGGAATGTTTAGGGATCATTTCCTAGATGTTTTCTGAAGGTTTTAGCAAACAGTAACCTTTATGGAATGTTTAGGGATCATTTTCTAGATGTTTTCTTAAGGTTTTAGCAAACTGTAACCTTTAGGGAACCTTTAGATCAGGTTTGGGAAACGTTCTCACTGGATGTTTTCTGAAGAACCCCAAACAATAACCTTCAGGGAATGGTCTGGGAATGTTCTCTGTATGTTTTCTAAAGGTTCAGCAAACAGTAACCTTTAGGGAAAGTTTAGGGATCATTTTCTAGATGTTTTCTGAAGGTTTCAGGAAACAGTAACCGTTGTGAAATATTTAGGGATTGTTTCCTGGATGTTTTCTGAAGGTTTTAGCAAACAGTAACCTTTAGGGAATGTTTAGGGATCATTTCCTAGATGTTTTCTGAAGGTTTTAGCAAACAGTAACCTTTAAGGAACCTTTAGATGAGGTTTGGGAAACATTCTCCCTGGATGTTTTCTGAAGAATCCCAAACAATAACCTTCAGAGAATGGTCTGGGAACATTCGCTGCATGTTTTCTAAAGGTTCAACAAACAGTAACCTTTAGGGAAACTTTAGGGGATGTTCCCTAGTTGTTCCCTGAAAAAGGCCAAACAAGAACCTTCAGAGAATGTTCAGGGAACGTTTCTTGGACGTTTTCTGAAGTGGACAGTACCCTTCAGGGAATATTCAGAGAAGGTTCAGAGAATGTTTCCTCAATATTTCCTAAATATTTTCAAACAGTAATCTTTGGGAAATATTTAGGGAACATTCCCTAGATGTTTAAAAAGATCTAGCAAAAGGGTTCCTTAACATTAACTTTCAGGAAATGTTCCCTGAAGGTTCATAGAAAAGCAACCTTCTGAGAACATTTCCAAATGCAACCTTCAAGGAATTTCCTGGGAATGTTTCCTAGTCGTTTTCTGAAGGTTCAGAAAAGAATAACCGTTCCCTAAAGTTTCCAGACAGTACCCTTAAGGGAAAGTTCAGCTAAAGTTCCCTGGATCACTCCAAATCTATTAACACACTGAAGCCTCAAATCTTTCCAAACATGATGACCCACTGTCTTTTTTTTTATTCTGCCTCCCAGACAATGAACATAAATGAATATTCAACACCAGTTATAGTCAGATTTTTTCCCCCTTTAATTCAATCTTTTTTCCAAAAACAATCTTTCCAGTCCAATTCTTTGAATCACTTTCACATTTGCTGTGCATAAGATTATAATAAACAGTGACAAATTCTTAGTTTGAAAAGGCTCTGGACAGAACAGAAGCAGATCAACAGCATTTCAGCAAGTGGAGGAAGAAGGTGTTTCAGGGGGTTCCCAGCTGCAAAACAGCAGGATTAAGTTCAATTTATGTTGTCTGAGTTAGTTTTTACGCTCTAATACATGACAAGTGGATTTCAAATCAGTGTGGGACATAGAATAATAGCTTAGTTATAATTTGAACACTGGAGGATGCAGTCAATGTCTAAAAACACACTTTTTTCACATTATAAATGATTATATCCAGAAATACACAGTCTTAAACAATGTTTAAGATTTTTTTTCTCTCACAATGTTACAAATCTGTAAAATTTCAAGATTTTTTCCATTTGAACCCGAACAAATTTTTTAATTTGGCACATCATTTTGCGTTCACCAACCTGTAATTCACATACACACACACACACATCTGTCAAACAAGGCCCAAAGTTTATGATAGCTGAACTGCTGTATCAGAGTTTATTATACTGCAGATAAGATTTGGAAGGTAAACCAAAGATTTGAAGCATAAAATGAGACTTTTTTTCTCCTTTAACCCTTATAAAACTGTTAGAATTAACATTTCTGCCAGTGTATAAGAAATTAAAACAGCATTTTTTTCATTTCCAACTCTCCAAAACATTCCTCTGATCCAAAATTTTCCAAAATCTGTATTTAAAAAAACACCACAGATTTGCTCATTCACGTCTCTCGGTGCTTGTGTGGCTGTTTGGCTCTAACAAACACAAGTTCACCCATTTCTCTCTCAGTGTAAGGTTCCAGGTTACCATGCACTATTCTAGTTCATTCTGTGCTGTCAGTCATTTCAATAAGACTACAATTCCCAGAACACCTCGCTCTGAAATGTAACTCTCATTCCTTTCTGGGCAACAGTGTGGATTCAGCTTCCACCCATGGTGTTTGGTATCATTCCTCCCGTCATCCTAAACCTGTGGCACATTGTCAGAAGTGATACAAACATCCTGTACTGTACATTACTCAGTGGAGGGTTTTTCTACACGTCTTTTTTGTTTTCTCGACATTTTGTACATCGTTAAAAAATATATAAAATATTAAAGAGAAAAATTTACAGGTTCACTCAGGTTAAAAACACATTTTCAACGGTTCTCCTCAAAGCTATTTACAAATCTCTGTGTGGTTACGGGTCGTCATTCAGCTGTCGAAGCAGGAGGGAGTTTTCTGTTTCCAGTGAGGAAGAAGCAGAAAAATATACATTTGAAATGTGATATTCAGCAGCGAACACTTTACTCGGAATATCTGTCCTCTTTTTGAAAAGCGGATTTAAAGTTTTCTGGGGTTGTTTTTGCAGCAAGAAATATTAAACTGCACTTTATTTTTTGAATCAAACTCTTCTCTGTGGGATGCAAGTTGAGCAATAATCGAGCACATTAATAGATTAATCAAACTACAGTAATTGGCAGATTAATCTGCTGCATTAGTTGGACGCAGGCAGTCTTAGTTACTTGTGACTAAACAATCACACTGTGCATTAAAATGACACCATTAGTGGACAGTTTTACCAGATTTCCTTGCAGCACCATGAGATGTGAAAAAACTGCTGCAGCTTAAAGAAAAGAGCAACAATCACATCATTTTCATTCAGTGTAAATTACACAAATCCACTTGTTAAATTAACGGAAGTGGAAAAACTCAGGTGAGGCCGGCAACGTACATTAACACCAAATGCAAAGACGAACTTTACACCTTTAAATACTTTCACTGGGAAACGCAAAGCAGAGATAAAAAAAGGTATGTGGCTTTAAAAGGGCAAATTTGTTGGAGGAGTCAAAGTTAAGCGACTACAAACAGCAGCGCTGCATCACACAATGATCCAGTTTTCAGTTTACTGAGGTAGAAACTCACTTTTATCAACTTTTAATGCAGCAATTTTCATTTTACTTATAATATTAATTGTAATATTTACTGCTCAAGCTTCACTTTAGTTACTTTTGAAAAACAATACTGGGAGACGGATTTACCAACTTAGTTCAATCAAATTTAGCTTTAGAACTATTTAGATAATAGGTTTACGGATTATATGAAGTAAAGAAAATCCCACTTTTTATGAAAATTGAAACGCAACAGAGTAGATTTTTTAAACATTAATGCTTGGGTGTCTTTTTTAAAATTAATATCTATAATATAATACACTTGCTGTTCTCATCATAGTTTGATGACTGTAGTCTGGAAACATTCCCCATATTGATGTGCTTTGGGGTCAATAACCGTTTTATTGACTAGACAGCATATTTACTCTGCTAAAAGAAAGTAAAAATGGTCATTAGTGAAATAAAACAACCCAAATACAACATTCATACAAAGTTTCTGTAAGGCATTCCTTTACGCCAGCAGAGGCTGCAGCTTCCTCTTCCAAACGACAGCTCACTAGTCCTGTTTGCTAGCAAAAGAAGAAGTGTCTGAGATGTGAGCGTCTCCTGCTCAGTCTTGAACACAGTCCTGGCAATGGCTTTGGTCTGTCCTGCAGCTAAGATTAGAAATGATACATACAAGAGAGCCGCGGCTCTGAAGAGTCTTTAAATTCATGCAAGACACTGTACAGACGTTCAGTGATCTGTCAGAGGACAGGAGGCTGAGATGCAGTCCTATCTGCAGGAGGAGCCCAACACGCTGCCCGTCGACGGCGCGGTGGCCGTCGCGCTGTAGTGGGGGTAGTTGTCGTTGGGCGGCGGGCTCGGGAGGATGGAGTTTCCGTTGGTGGGGGAGCAGCTGAGCTGGAGCCTCCGCAGGTACTCGGCGTGGACGGGTTTGTGGCTCTGCAGGACTTTGATGGCCTCTTCCACCGTGAACCACTCCCGCTTCCGGCCTGCAGAGGGAGACAGAGGACACAAGTGAGTCTAGGGAGGATTCTCATATCACTGCATCACACATTAAAGCACACAGAAGAATCTGATAGATTTCATGTTATTATACAGAATTTACTTCTTTAAACTGCCTGAAATCAAAACACCAAAGCCATTTTACTAAACTAGAAGAGAATCATGAGCTTTAATAGCAGCAACACGTCTCTTTTCATTAGAACTGAAATTCTGATATATAATGTAAAACCAGGCTGAATTATTTTGCTGCAAGTCGCCACAAGAGGCAGTATAGATTTAAATTATGCCCGCATCTAACAGGTTTGTCTGGTTAACAACCAAAGCAGGGTAAAGGTAGACATTCTATCTTAAGGACCAAACTCACCGGTAACTGCACGTTTATATAGATGAAAACATCACATATACACCTATAAATGTGCATAAATACACCAAAACATAGAGCATGTGTGGGTAGCAGGTAGAAGATGTTGCCCACTGAGCGCACAACAAAGCCCGACTGGATACTGACAGTAATATAGGAACCACTGCAGTGGAGACCTGTGGCCTAGATTTATAGGGACCTGCTGTCACTGCATACCCTGATGCCCCTATCGTCTCAGTGCAGTATACTGGCCTTCTCATAAATAAAAACATACAGCATATTGTATGATGTGAAGCTGTCCTCGGCAGCGACAGACATATCAGTGACTGCAGACATTCAGGAGAAGGTGAAGAAAAACCGTACCGATGTTGACGGAGTCTTCCCAGGCCTCCAGGGTTTCTGTGACGGTCAACACATACACGTACGTCCGGTGTTTCCGATCCTGGTTTTGCTTTAATAATGAAAAGGAAAAGAATATTTAGCCATAAGCCAATGCAGCTCAATATTAATTGAAAAATACATTACAATCAAGTTTACTGGCGAATTCTTCTGAAACATACAGGGAATTTTCACCTTAAAGGCACCAGTTTGTTTTTTTTTTTGTTTTTTTTTTTTTAACATTTGATTCACAAAACCCACTGGTGGCTTTGAAAAGAGTGCTTTTTAAAAATCTTGAATATTAAATAAAAACTGGAAAAAAAAGAAGAAACGATTAACTTTCGGACAGTTGTTGAACTAATCATCTTCCGTTACATCTGTATACGTTACCAAATCTGACTGTAAAATTACCTAAAATTTCTATAAAATCACTTTATTCTATGTATTATTTAAAATTTGACAAAAATAAATCATTTGAGGTAACAACATTTTGTAAAAAACAAAAAAATGTACACTCCTCAGTGCAACTGGGAAGCCATTAGAGATTCAGCTGCAACCAGCGGTCATGTGACAAAAATTCTGAGACTAGACCGTTGGATGATCTGCAGGGTGAGTTTCCACAGACGTAAAGTCCGGAAACAAATCAAGTGGTAAAATATCTATAGTATCTAGAGCCATGCTGTTTTTCCAGTCTTAGTAACACCTGTAGACTCTTCGAAAAGTGGCTTTAATTTGTGTTAAATAAGTAGTACTGTTTCCATCGAGGTGCAGGGCTTTATATTACAGTGAATAATGAGTCCACAGTGAGAGAAACATGACAGGAGCCAAACACACTCAGAGACTGTTTATGGAGTTTAAGTACATATTTGAAAAGCTCACCTCAAATACACCGAGCAGACGTCCCAGCTTGCCCTTCACACCGGCCTGAGAAACAAAACAGAGAAAAAATATTTTCTTTTATTTTGTGTAGCTGCTGTCTCACAACAGAAATGCTCACATAGTTGAATAACGGATGAAAACAATAGAAAAGCTGCATTCAAGCTCAGCTATGGTCTGTGTGAAAACAATGGGAATTGTGTATTACATTTCAGACCTGCCTCTGTGTACTGAACTCAACTCTAACCTTGCATGCTTTGTTTTGACAAGCAATTACTGAAACACACACACACACCCACACACACACACAAAATCAGGACTAAAGAATAAACCAGTGTGCTTGGACTGAGGTATTTTTGGAGTATTTTTCTGCCCTCTCTTGCTGCACAGCTTCTTCAGTTTTTATAGAAACCTCTACCCAAGCAACAACCATCGTTCCTCTGAATGAGTTTAATAATCTCTTATGTAGCCTTGCAGCGCTAAAGACTGCTTTAAGGATGTCAAGTCTTTGGAAAGGACGTTATATAATTGGAGCCAATCATTTGTAATGTTTCATTGCCTGGAGAAAACCTGGCATGAAACCAAACAGAGTGTTATTACGGAAATGTAACTATCTCCCTTTCGTAAGAGTTGTTTCATTAATTCAGACGTAGGAATCGGATTACTATCAAGACATATGACATCTGTCCTTTTCCCTGCTCAGCATACTTCACAAGTGTCACTCCGTCCCACCAATGTGCGCAGCATGATGAACTGCCAAGTCTGTGAATGCGCAGGAATCCAGCAAAGGGCCAAGTTTAGACCGCTGACGTGATCGAGAACACAAGGTTCTCAACCGGCGGGACCTCTGAAATACCATTGGACTTCTCAGTCACCCAGCGACTGACACTGTGGCCCTTCAAACATCTCGCCCTTGGCATGAGACCATCCAAGTCCAAGTCGGGCTATTCCAATGTGTTTTGTTTTTACTGGAAATGATGTGAGATTGTCATTCCTTAATTAGGTATTTACCATCATTTTAAAAGCTGTATTTAAACTATCACAGGTGTAATGTTTTCAGCAGTGTATTACTGTCCTCCTTTCTCTTTCCTTTAAATATGAAGTGTTTCTTAAGGCTGGAATATACTTTCCGTACGAACGAGCCGCACGGAAATCCGTGCGAGAGAACGTGTGTGCGTTTATACGCCGTGCGGCGTCTGCTCCCAAACTGCAGAGGGCAGTGTATCGCAAACACACGTCTACCTGGTCTACTCTAGTAATAAACTAGAGAAGAAGAAGTCGGCTTCCAAACTGCAGGGGGCAGTGTATCTCAAACACATGTCTACTTGGTACTAAACTAGAGAAGAAGTTTGCCATTGTTTACACCACTTACAACACGGCATTTTACCGAATAAAAGCATTTCAGCAGTTAGTTTTAATTTCACACCACGAATTGTTCATAACCCGGTTACCACAGTGATCTCTGTGTGATGAATCGTATAAGTTCATGCATTTCTAGACTTCAGCTATGAGTAGGTCCTGGCCCTCCGCCATGTTTTTCCGCGCGGCTCCGTCTGCGTTGGTTAGAAAAATGTGGAGGTGCGTGGAGCGGAAATTTCCCACACGGAAAGGCCGCTGGAGGGGGCGTGGGTGCGAAAATGACGTAATTTTTCCGCACGGAGCCGCACGGACCTCGCGGATGCGGCAAGCATAAAACAAGCTTAAGCAGTGCTCCCCTTAAGGCTGGAATATACTTTCCGCACGAACGAGCCGCGCGGAAATCAGCCGCACGGAAATCCGTGCGAGAGAACGTGTGTGCATTTATACTCCGTGCACGTCTGCTCCCAAACTGCAGGAGGCAGTGTATCTCAAACACACGTCTACCTGGTCTACTCTAGTAATAAACTAGAGAAGAAGAAGTTTGCTTCCAAACTGCAGGGGGCAGTGTAGCTCAAACACATGTCTACTTGGTCTACTCTAGTAATAAACTAGAGAAGAAGAAGTTTGCTTCCAAACTGTAGGGGGCAGTGTAGCTCAAACACACGTCTACCTGGTCTACTCTGGTACTAAACTAGAGAAGAAGAAGTTTGCCATTGTTTACACCACTTACAACACGGCATTTTACCGAATAAAAGCATTTCAGCAGTTAGTTTTATTTCACATCATGAATACTTAATAACCCGGTTACCATGGTGATCTCTGTGCGATGAATCGTATAAGTTCAGGTATTTCTAGACTTCAGCTACGGGTAGGTCCTGGCCCTCCGCCATGTTTTTCCGTGCGGCGCCGTCCGCGTTGGTTAGAAAGATGTGGAGGTGCGCGGAGCGGAAATTTTCCGCACGGAAAGGCCGCTGGAGGGGGCGTGGGTGCGAAAATGACGTAATTTTTCCGCACGGAGCCGCACGGACCTCGCGGATGCGGTAAGCATAAAACAAGCTTTAGTGACACAAATATCTGGGTCTAAAACAAAACTAGTAGCCTTGACACATGTAGTCTTCTGTGCACTGCCTTAAAAAATTGTGGGAGTTGTGTGAAAAATCCTGCAGTTTAAATAAGGGTATTTGCAAGAATGAGGTACATTTACAGCAGCTGGAACATGAAGATATTTAAAAACAAACCAACACAACCCCCAGTAGACCACACATAGAAAAAAAAACGGTCATATTTCACATCGGTACATTTAAACCTTATGATTACTTTGCACATTTAAAATACTCTGTACAGCTTATTTGTTTCTGCATATAGAAGAATTTGCACAATATCAGTATTTTTACACTCATGGACGAATTCTTGAAATAAAAAATCCATTGTACATATGGAATAACTATGTGCAATATCATTTTTATTATTACTATTACCACTATCAGCTTTTATCCACAAGCTGTCAAATGTATCCTCCCTTCCCCCTGAATGCGCAGTATTTACGGTTGTGTATGCTATTCATATTCTGTGCAATAAGCATGCACAGAGCAGGTCTCTAATCACAAAACTTCTGGTCCATTTTCACTCTATTGTATATTTTTCAGCTGTATATATTTTTTAGTCTGTGTTTAATATTGCTTCATAGAGTTTTTCTTTTTATTGTTGTTATATTTTTAGCCTTTTTTTAATATAGGACAGTGGAGAGAGACAGGAAACGTGGGTAGAAGAGTGGGGGAATGACATGCAGTAAATGACCATGGGCTGGATTTGAACCCATGTCCACTGCGTCTGGACTATAGCCCCTGTTTATGGGTCACCCACTCAGCCAGCTGAGCTATCTGGGTGCCCTATGGTTTATTTTTTTAAGGCTGCTAATATGGAGTGAAAATCAGATTTTCATTGTTTTTATAACAGTGACAATAAAGACCTATTTTAGTCTATTTTCACATTCAATGAAATCTGTGCAAAATCCAAATATCTACATATAGGAGGATCCATCCAATACCTTATTGTACCTCAAGAGGCAGATTTTTACTTGAACAGGGTGTATGCTAAGACTAACAACAGTCCAACAAAACAAGCTGTTGCTATTTTTCAGCTGGTGTGAATGACCACTGATGCAGACTTTAACCTTTACCTCGTCTCACCATCAGCTCATTTTATGATTATGACTTCACTTTTGGAGCCGATGCTTGGCTTCAAAAGTCAGATTTACTCACCTCCTCGAACACCTCTCGCACTGCAGCTCCACACGGCTCCTCTTCCGGCTCCATCCCTCCTCCAGGAACGATCCACTGGTCCGGGTGCCGACTGCTGCTGACCAGCAGAACCTGCAGGAAAAAAACAACTTTATTGAAATTTCACCGTACAATGAGGATGTGTGACTCTGAACGTCTCATGATGACACAGACACAGAAAGCTCTCACATTTGGCCTTTTTAAGTGTAATTTTTATTATTTTTTTTTTTTTAGCACACAGTGGCGCGTTCAGAAACGCCTGAGAGGCTAAATTATTTTTCAGTGGCCCTGACTTTGTCACATAGCACAAAGTGAGGGTTTGACATGAGCCTTAACCCTTTGGACTCAGAACAGTAAATCCACCACAGCCCTCATACATTCCCGTTAAACATGTCATTTTGTGTTCTGTGTAAAATATGTACATGAAAGTGATGAACAATGTGGGAAAAATTATGAATTCTTAAACTTAAAACATTAAACACAAGCTTTGTGTTTTCAATTAGTTAAGTTCAATGACATGTTGGAGGTTTATTATCATTCTCGGTGCAGTTCTTCTATTTTTTTCTGTCATTTCTTCTGTCTGTGAGGATTCAAGCATGTGTCATCACTGAAAGTAACATTTCTGACAGATTTTTCCAGTCCAATAATCAAGATTAACCACCGCCAGCGTCGGCATGTTTCCACCACAACACGACCGTGGCGAACAATGCATGTAAACCCAGCGTGAGCCTCTAAAAATCCTGCCGGTGCTCCCCTGAGTGGCCTTCGAGGGTTTGAATTACACTACAGTTGCAATGTGCAGCGATATGCGCAGATCAGATGTGCCTGTGTCTGCGGTTTCTGGAAGTATCCGTACAGCAATCAAAACAGACACGGGCGCACCTGCTGCAAACATTATAACATTTGAGTGGAGCAATTCAACTGTCATTAACACATGGAGGCCTGCGACGGGGCCGAGGTCGTAATAATATCAACAGGCCAGCAAGGGGAAAACAATGAAGCAGAATCGGTTACTGTCTTGTGTGATTTATGCGCATTTTATCAAACCTACGGCTTTTAGTTTGAAATACAAGCAGAGAGTTCGAGGCAAAGAGGCGATAAACTTGTTTTTAATAAATTAGCTCCTCTGCTTCATCAGGGCAGGGAATACTTGGCAGTGAATGTAAATATAACTACATTAAAGAGAAAAACGTGTTTTAAGCAGCTTGTGCAGCAGATGGTGACATCCTCCACCGCCACCCATCTGATCACCATATCCAGTAATCTGTCAGCGGAGTCAGTCTGTCACTTAATCCTATCTGAGCTGTCTTATAGCTTCCTATAGTTTTCTCTAATGAGATTGTGGCTGTGGCTCCCGGAGGCCTTCTGAGGCTCTCGTGGAAGCCAAAACCGATAATACAGCACATGCTGCTGGACCTGGACTCTTCCTCACGTGTGGTCATCGCTCACCTCCACCATCTGCTCAGACGATATAGGTTATGGACGGAGGGGGTAGTGCTGACGGGGTACGAATGTCGAACATGATGATGCGGATTAAGTGTGTGCACGCTCTGTAAACATTTCCCAGAGATGAAATGAATCTTGGAAAACCCACGACAGGTGTTTATCCTATATGAGTGGCTGTAATCTTATATAGCGTACAGTAAATGGCATATGTTAAAGGAAAGGACATTAACACGTTCAGTACGAGCAGTGCTGGTAAAGAGAATGACGTCTTCTCAGTAGTGTGCAAACTGGAAGAAATGTGCAAAGTTGAACCTTGTAACCTGCCCGAGTGAACTCTTTGATGAAGAAGATGCTGGCAAGGTCATTTAAAGCCAACTGAATGTGAGCTTTTGTGCTTTAAATTGCTGAAAAAAAATAAAAGGTGTAGATTTGTTTAGTTTGGCAGATTCAGATGATCTTTTTGGTTTTATGTGTCATTAAGATTCAGTTTGACCTCCTTTTTGATATGAATGTCACCAGTCAGAAGCCGTTATCAAGAAGTTACACGCAGCGCCCGGCTACTTCAGCTATATGGCATCATAAAAAATTCATTCCTTCCTTCTTTTTTGTTCTGGGCGTGTTAAGAGATTTCAGAGCGCTGCAACCTCCGGGCCTCACCGGCCATCTGACTGTGTGTGAGTGGTGTTGAGCTGCAGCCAGCGAGGCTTAGAGGGAGATCACTGGTGTTGAAGCGTCCTAAGCCGACAGTGTGGGGACGTACACAAAACAAAAGCCATACAACTTCCGGGGCAACAAGGACAAAAAGCTGATTTCTGCTCTGATTGTTCCATTTTTATCGTCGCTCTCGTGTTGTCCATCCTCAAAAATGCAGGCCTAGTTTAGTTTTGATCTAATGAATAGAGGAATGTAGAGCGGCGAATCCACATATTACAAACTGTATTTAATTAACTATTTGCTTCTTCACATGTGCCTCTGAGATGAAAACAGCTGCGGTTTTCATAGCAGGGAGCAGCAGTGTCACGGTGCTGCCTTTGAGTTAAAGGACGAGCCAGCAAGAAGAAACTTTTTGTTGGGAGAATAAAATCAAGTCTGAAAGATTCTAGACAAGTTGCATCAATCACTGTTGCATCATCATTGAATAGTTTCCATTCATGTGTGTAAAAACAGCTGGATGAAACCAACAGAAAACTCAGATTTCAATTCTTGTTCCCACATGGTCTCCAGCATTTTCACCCCTTTCTTCTGTTACAGTTTGATGACACGAGCTGTTAATCTCAAGTTGCTAAACTTCTAGCATTAAACCGCATTTTAATGAGCAACTGTTCACATTACCATCATGAAATAGGCTGCAAAGCCAAACGCCACAGCATATTTGGGTTTCGCAACAAATGAAAAAGTGGAGCTCAGCAACTTGGAGGAGGCCATTAGATGAATTCGCAGCAAAAAAAAATGTGGTGATTAAAGGCATTAAAACCATTAATCTAAAACTAACAGAGGGATAAAACGAACAGAAACAGACAAATCATTATCTGCAACTAAAGTTTCATACTAGTGACAGTTCTAGTTTTCAACCTTTTTTGACGCAAGTTCTCCCACCAACAGCGGCACAATGTGTCAAATTATCTTTTACTTTCCAACCATATTTCACCACAACATTTACCCATTATATTACAAATTTGAATTTCTACTTTTAGCTCAGTTTATCCACATCTCCTTGGAAGCATCATAGAGTGTTGAGCTAATATCAATGCAGAACGATTTGTATAATGGATATTGCAATTTGATGTGCATCGTAGGCTGCACAGTGGCTTGGTGGTTAGCACTATTGCCTTGCAGCGAGAAGATCCTCGGTTCATGAACTGGCCTTCATGGGATCTTTCTGCATAGAGTTTTTGTGTTCTCCCTGAGCATGCATGGGTTTTCTCCAGGTTCTCCAGCTTCCTCCAACAGTCCAAAAACATGCTTGTCAGTAGGTGGGAATGTGCATTCACCCTAAGTCAGCTTAGTAAACCCCCCTGCTCCCCCAACCCTAACGAGGATTAAGCTGTGCATAGATAATGGATGGATGGATTTGCAACTTAATTATTCAAAATCAAACGTTGGTTCAGTATTGACCGTGAAATAGATTTAAAACATTTTGAAGCATGACTACATAATATAGAATCAAAATATTAACTGCGATGTATTCTAATGTAAAGACTTTAAAGGTGTGAATTATTTCACCTCACGGTGCCATCAGGGGCCCTTTTTATTCAGAGTAGCAGTAGGAAATGACCCTGAAACGGAAGTTTCCTGACTCGACTGGATAGCGCATCACTACTTTCATTTAGCTTTTTGGCCAGACGCTCGTCTTACAGCTGCCTGTGGTGCTTTCTCAAGTGGTGATATAGATTAGTGGTGTCGCTGACAGGTTGTGCACTATATCTTCTTCCATCTGTAATCTAAAACCCGAAATACTGGAAAAGGCCAAAGCGCTGCTTTTTTGAGGGGGGACATCAAACGATGTTCATGGTTGCATGGAGGCCTTTTTTCTGCAGGAGCAATGTAATGTTTTCTGTGGATTTATCAAGTTTCTTTTTGGTGGCCATTTATACAGTCACTCCTGAATGGTGACTGTCACACCAGTAGGACAGCATGAATATGTAAAAACATTAACATCACAGTTAAAATGTCCATCCATCCATCATCTATACACGGCTTAATCCTCATTAGGGTCATGGGGGGGCTGGAGTCTATGCCAGCTGACTTAAGCCCCTTTTCGACCAAAGAGCACCAGGTGCTAGGTTGGTTCAAAGTTGAGAGCCAGTGCTGTTTTGGTTCAAATCTCGTGCCGCCCCAGAACGGGTTTGTGTTTCCATTCAGAAGGAGCAAAGTTGGAGCTGCGTCATTGCGCCACCACAAAACGTGTGTACGTACTGCGTACGTAGCCGTTCAACAGCGTTCATGCCGTACGGAAACCCACACAACAACAATTGAGGACTTCATTGGAGTGGTGTACATGGCTTTGCTAGTGTGTCTCGCCATTGCTGAACAGCAAAACCTTCTGTTAGGGGTTACTCATCGGCGTCGCCGTTCCAATGCCCGGCGATCACGTTTGAGAAGAAAGGTAATTATCAAAGACGTTTGGATACTTAACAGTAAACGTGCTAGCGTTAGCTTAGCTACTTAGCTTCGACTACGCTTGCATTGATTACTTAGCGGTTAAACACACGCAATAAGTTGATGATCATATCTATGTTTATCTTTTTAGATGTTTTTAGATGTCACCCCGCCCTCTGCCCGTGACGTGCTCGGCTCTCAACTCTGGCCACCTCTGGCCCAGCAACGAGTTGGTGCCCGAAACGGCCCCAGTTTTTGGAGCCCAGAGCCACAGCTTCGGTGGTCGAAACACAAAAAACCGGCGCCAAGTCGGGCGCCGGCTCCAACTCCGAACGGGCTCCACCCCGGTCGAAAAGAGGGTTTAGGGTGCAAGGTAAGGGACACCCTGGACAGGTCACCAGTCTATCACAGGGCTACACATAGAGACAAATAATCACACTCACATCCAAACCGATGGACAATTTAGAATCACCAATTAACCTCAGCATGTGTTTGGACTGTGGGACAAAGCCGGAGAAGATCCACGCATGCACAGGGAGAACATGCAAACTCCATGCAGAATGAACCGGGGATCTTCTAGCGGCAAGGCGAAAGTGCTAACCACCAAGCCACAGTGCAACCCACAGTTAAAATGTGAACTTGATTAGTCATTCATGCAAATCAAACTGTGACTTGGTTACTGTAGAAAAAAACCCAACTATCCTAATATCCTATTCTACACAGCACTTCACTTTTCAGAAGCTCTCCTGTAACTGTTGACATGCATAAATAAAACAGCATAACCCTACAGGCTACTAGTTGTAGTCAAGTGGGAAAAAAGCAAAACAAAATAACTCACACCATCCTGACAGATAGGTCAACGGTCAGCTGACAGCTAAACTCCAAGCACAGAAAACCCACTTATATTTGGAAAGAGGGTCAGGATGAAACCTCAGAGGGAGCACTGTAGTGTTTGCTAGTGACATTTTACCGTTCTGCAGCTCACGCTACTTCCCAGGCCCCCACATAGTAAAAAATGATACAAGGTATACAGTAAGTTTGCTCTGGATTAGCAAAAACACTGCAGACAAACGTCAAACTAACCAACTGTTATTTGACTTCACACTAATCTAAAAATCAATCGAAGAATGCAAAGATACGCAAGATGAACCTTAAAATCCTGAACCAAAATGACACTGAATCAGTTGTAAATTGCCAGAGACACTGAATATATAAACTTTAACATGAAGCTTTCTTGAATAGGAAATATCAGAACTACCACCGGTAGTAAAACAAGCTATGACAGCGACTCCTCTGGTATGGCCTCAAACAGGGACAGCAGGCAGGATATTCTGGAGGACATAAACACCTCCTCATACTCCTCAAGGAGGAACGCCTGGAGCTGTCAAATAAAGAAGGCTCCAAAGGCCATGCCGAGCCGAGGAGGGAATGATGGAAAGTCGTGGACATTCAAGTGCATGAGTGCAGAGGCACAATCAATAGTGTTCAGACAGTAATGCAGTCGCTGCACTATACAGCAACGACTAGAGGAGTTACAAACAGTAAATATCAGAGAACTGGAGACTCTGAACACCTACATGTCTGAGTTCAGGATGAAGCACCCTCTCGCACTGATAACTTCCCTCTGTCACTTCCATTATGACAATATTTACAATCTGCTGTAGAACTTTAAACATCTAACTACTGGGCTATAAAACCGTGTTCCTGATCAGAGTGGTGCATGTCTCTCAATCAAAATAATCTCATTTCATTACCTCACGTTTAGTCTGGTAACAGTCTCTGTTAGACATTGACTGATAAGAGTTTGATGCATATTAAGCTGCTTCTACAGCCTAATATGACATAGAACAAAATAAATGATCACAATTTTAAACTTTGCAATAAAAAATGAACATAACAACAGTTAATTTAAAGCTGCAACAACAACTTGATATGATTATTTACACATTTAAGAGTGACGTTGACTTTCACATGGAGTCTTGTTTCTGGCCATCTGATGGAGCAAGCCCATTTTTCACCCAGTTTTTGCTCCATTTTTGGTCTCCTCCACCTCCTAAGCTAAATATTCCTCAAGTTAGGAGCTGGTAATGTAATGTACAACTCTTTTTGAACCTTTCTGCAGCAGCAGCTTCTTAAAAAAAAGCTGAATAAAGCAGTGAGATTAAACCACTGGAGGTAAGGCTGGAGGCAATAAAATCAAAACAATAAGCTTAAAGTCACTACAGATCTGAACTGAGCTGAACTAGTTAGGTGATAATTCCCTGTGGATTTGTCACTATAAACAACCCATTTCACATTACACTTGGTCATTTAATTGATTGTTAATACAAAATATTGATTACGACAGCTTTAAAGCCATAGAGGCGTTGCAGTTTTATTGGGTTATTGCTGAGCTGCAACCACAGGACACAGCTGTCATAAAATAATTTCATATTTGGCTTTCATCGTGCACTCAATAAGAATATTGTTGAGATCTTTAAAAAAATTTGATCAAGTAAGCATGTATATGAATGAATAGGCAACATGCATAAAAACTCTGCACTATTTATTACTCCACCAAGGAACGACAGGGTTATGTGATGATCGGTGTATGTTTGTCTGTCTGTTAGCAACATTACTCAAAAATGAATTAACGGATTTGGATGAAATTTTCAGGGAAGGTGAGAAATGATGCAAGGACTAACTGATTAGATTTTGGCAGTGATGCAGCTTATAGTCTGGATCCACAGAGTTTTTAAAGATTTCTGTATCATTGCGAGATAGGGACACAGAGTCACGATCCTATGATTGTGATTCAACTACAAATTGACTGCTGCGGACCACAATTTTTTTCAACATTTCATTCATCTGAAATCATACAACGACACAGCGTCACTGTAACTATGACAACAAGTGAACACTACGTCAGCTGCCTTCTGACGATCACATGATTGCGATCCTAGTACAAATCCACCACTGCGGACTTATCGAGACTTATCCGTCGGACATGATACAAGGAACAATTGATTAAATTGTGGGGGTGTTACCGAGTCCCATCAATTATTTAAGTCATGCGATTCGGTATCTGTACATAACGTACACATGCATAACACATAACCTGTGCTCAGGACAAGGTCATTTTGTTTGTGGGTACATCAATATCAAATGGTCACATTCTATGTGGCCGTGATTTCTGCCACAAATTTTTTCAAGATTTCATCCGTCTGAAATCATACAATAACTGAGCAGCCTGGACAGAGTACTGTGCTCTCTGAGTGCTTTTCTTATTAATGGGTTTCTACATCCTATTACTGCTTTACTACAGGTAAAATAATTAAAGAGGCTCTCCAGGTGACATAAGGCCTCTGTAATTCTCTTGCTGCTAAACTGAGGTAGCCTCCTCTGCTATCATTGGCATCCCTCTGCACTGTCAGGTTCTCATTTTCCCCTGTTGGGAGTTTAATTGCTGTCACAGAGCAGCTCGCCCTGAGGGCTCTGCTTTCTCCTTTCCTCTCCAAAACAAAACAGCTGAGCAGCACATACAGCTCCTATTTCACCACAGTTGGGGGTCCAGTGTCCGGGAACTGATTCTGTGCAGCCATGTGGTTAAGGAAAGCAAGGGTATCACAAAGCCCAACATCTCAAGCTTCATTAAAACGCCCATTGTTGGCACCCCAATTATAATCAGAGCATCAGATTGGGTCTCCTACTTCCAACAGTGTCATCTTTTTGAGTGCATGAGCAGACTTGCCTGTCAAAGCCTGAAAATCCTGAGAGGGGTGGTCACACCTACACACATCTGTTGTCACAATATTCCCCGACCGTCCTGACTGTTCAAGTAACCACTAGTCATCGGAAAAGAATCACGATGTGCAAGTTCTGAGAAGCATTCAGCAAAAGTGACGTAACGTAGGTACAAAGTGTTAAAACATATACAGCATGCATGTGTTTATCTGTGATCTTATATCAGCAATTTTACAAAACATCAGAATTTCTTTGATGTCCATGCACTTAAAATCACACATAATAATAGCATAACTTCTCAACATGTAACTGAACAGATCTGTTGTGTGTGTGCATGTACATTTTTAGATATGTGTGTTGTACAGCCAAACAACGGAGGCCCAGAGGGAGCTCTTTCTACCAGCCTAGTGACACCAGACTGGGCTTTTTTTTTAACTGTATATTGTGTAACACTATGTTTATGCCACACTCTAAAAACAGACTAAATTTAGCCAAGCAAGAATATGAAGGAGAGAGCGAGACTTTTGGACACAAATATGGCTTTCTAGTGAAACATTCATGCATGCAAACCACAGAGAAAAACAAATGCAAGGCGATGAAGATAAACAACACACAGCGTATAGATTAATATAATGGGATATTGTTTACATTACTTTCTCAACAACAAGTGCTTAGATTGTGCCAAAAAAGTATGCATAAAGAAAATTAATTTCCAGTGTTAGGTCGCGTCTTTTATGGTCATATGTGGTAATGCTTCCAGAGCGAATTAGACTAACCCTTTTTCTGAATTCTGTTTATTTGTGTGTCATCTGTATTAGATATCGGTCACTGGGCTCGTTGTTGCTTGTGTATGATGCATGCAAAATATCGCATGTAATAAAGAAAAAGAGCGTTTTTCTCAAAGCGTTTTTTTAACATGTTGTGGCAGCATATACATTAGTGATGCCAGAGCTGTAGTAGTATTGAAAGAGCTGAGCAATTAACTAAAAAAAAAATTTTGTGATTCCAGTAGGAGTCGCAATTCTAGCCTCTCTTTTCCACTGAAAACAAACACTAAATTGTGATTTCTGTGCAGTCTGTACCAAACAAGCACGTTCAGTTATATTCAGAGAACATCATTTGTAAGCCAGACCCCTCTCTTTCTTTTATGACACATTTTACCTTCATCAAAAAACCTGCAGCTCTTATGATTTGGAGATAAACACAACACAAATCACTACATACAGCATGAACAGTATAATGTTTACATTGCCTGCTCAACAAGATGTGGTTAGATATAGATATTGCTAAAAAGTAAATGTAAACAAATGTCATTTTTTGTCATCTAAACATTTATTATGGTAGTTTATCCTCTACTGCATTTGAACCAATTGATATATCGTGTGTATATGATATGGGTCACTGGGCCTCTTTTTGTTTCTGTAGACTACCGTTCAACAGTTTAGGGTCACTCAGACAATTTCATGTTTTCCATGAAAACTCTCACTTTTATTCATGTGCTAACATAATTGCACAGGGTTTTTTCTAATCATCAATTAGCCTTTCAACACCATTAGCTAAGACAATGTAGCACTGGAAATGTTCCTCTGTACCCCTATGTAGATATTCCATTAAAAATCAGCCGTTTCCAGCTAGAATAGTCATTTACCACATTAACAATGTCTAGACTGTATTTCTGATTCATTTAATGTTATCTTCATCGGGGAAAAAAAGCTTTTCTTTCAAAGATAAAGTCATTTCTAAGTGACCCCAAACTTTTGAACGGTAGTGTATATGACATGCAAAATAAATACTGTATGCAAAATGAAAAAAAAAAATCATACCATATGTATATCTTATTTAACCAAGGGAACGCTACCAATGTTTTGTTGTATTTTTATATGCTATGACAATTAAGTGTCAGTTCTATTCTAAAAAAATTCAACCATACGTTAGCTCTTCTGATAGCATAAAACATCTGTAAGGTCACAACTGTTGTATTATTAATAAGGTTCAAAATCATACTGGGATTCTTTTGACACGTACTCTGTCAGCATGTGTCAGGAAATTAGTGGGAACTATCACTTCTGCCTTTGAAAACAAAAACGAAAATCACGATGTGAGTTCTGCATGTTTCCTTACATCTGATGAATATGCAATCTCCACTATGTCTCATTTTAAAGCATCAGTTCTATTCTGAAAAATCCAACAACACACTGGCTGTTGTGATAGCATAATACATCAGGGAGGTCATAACTGTTGTATTATTAATAAGGTAGAACGACAAGCAAAAAACATAAATAAAAAAGAAGGTAAGAATCTTTTAAGAGATATTGCATATTTTTTGCATTTGTTTTCCACCAAAACCCAACCTAAAAATTACTCTATGATTTCTGCATGACTTATAGACTGGTACATCTCTATAGCACCACATTACTTTGGTTAAAATGATATGTTGTGACGTGTTCTACCTTCATCAAAAAAGCTGCAGCTCCCATGATTCGGAGATAAACACAACACAGAGAATGATATTCATACTACAGGGGGCTGCTTACACTATCTACTCAGCCAAAAGTGACTAAATATAAATTTTGCCTCAAAACAATTGTAGATAAAAGGCTTTTTTGTTTGTTTGAACACCATTTGTTGCAATTTCCACACTGATTTAGACTAAACCTTTTTCTAAATTGTATTTATCTATTTTATGAGTTCATCTTCTGCAGCTTTTTACCTGTTTCATGTGTCATCTGTACTTGATATGGGTCACTGGGCTTCTTGTTCTTTTTGTCTTTGGATGTCACAGCTGTTGTATTATTCATAAGACGGGGGGAAAAAAATCACACTGTGATTCTTTTGACAGATATTCTGTCAATGTGAGTTATGGTTTTAGTAGGAACTATCATTTCTGCATTTGAAAACAAAAATAAAAATGATAATGTGAGTTCTGCATGTTCTTGTACATTAAAATATTATGATTTGTAGGATAGAAGATCTATGTAATGCTTCATTTAAACCTTATTTTGTGACGTATTTTGATTCATCAGAAAAAGTGTAGTCCACTGAATCTTCATGCTTGATCCAGTACCAGTCGGTACTGGAAAGCTTTCAAACCCCTCCTTTGAGGTGCATCTAAAGTATCACCCAGAGAAGTCTTTAAGGCACAACAACATCATGTGTCTGTCAGCTTTCATTCATTATTTACATGGTGAAGGTCCCTTTAAATCCGCATCCACATTATTGCTACGCAGCTGCCCGCTCGAGGCCGGCGGGATGCAGCAGAACCATGAATGGCCGCTGCTCGGTCACGGATGCTGTGTCGGTGTTAAAGTGACACCACGTTTCACCGGTATATTTAGCAACATCTCCATGGCCCATATCCCCGTCCCGTCACTCGACACGAGCCCACGTTAAAGCTGCTATTAGAGGAAACGTGCGGCAGAGCAGCACCGCCTCGCCCCCCTCTGTTAGTCCCGTCAAGCTAGCAACAAGCTAAGGGGCTGCGGAGCGGGGTCGCCTTCAAAATAAGAGCGTTACGTGAGCTGACGCGGCAGTTTCGAGCGGAGTTGAACGTGGCGGGGTTTTATTTTGAAAGCCGTACGTTGCCAAGCGGCGTCGTCTTGACAACAGCGCCTTTTCTCCTTTCTGCTCCTGAAACTAGCCTAAACTGGATGGCCTGAGGCGCATCAGCAACACAAAACACAACAGTGTCCTTCAGCAGAAACACTTTGAATGTAGCTACGCACGTAAAAAGACAACACAAATCAAACCTGACGTGTGTTGTTAAGGAATATTCTGTTTTATCCCTGAGCGCGTGAATGACTGGGTGCAATAGATGGACTAGGCCACAAAGTCACAACACCGCTGCAGACTGTTGTGAATAAACACAGCTGCCTCACCTCCTCCTCACGCTCGTTCTTGAAGCACAGACACGCCGCTCTCTTCTTGAAGCCGTCTCCGTCGTATGTCCTGGTCTGGTTCGGTTTGAGCTTCATTGTGAATTTTCCTTCAGAAAAGAACCGGCAAAAAGAAAACACACACACACACACACACACACACACACACACACACACACACACACACACACACACACACACACACACACACACACACACACACACACACACACACACACACACACACACACACACACACACAGAAGAGGGGTGGTCCAACTAGTTAACAGCAGAGCCGCCGCATCGCTGCTGCTGCTTCTCTCTGCTGCATCCGTCAGTCACACAAGGAGGGTTATCTGGAGAGACTATCCCGGATTTATGGTCTCCTCACGCAAGCTCCAGATGGTACCTGTGATCTCCGGTCGACAGTGAGTGTGAACAGCCTCGCAGAGGCAGATCTTATGTAGACTACAGCCTACACAGCACAGCCCTCCTCTGGATCCATCTGCGCATGGCCGCTGACTCAGTACAATGAGCAGGCAGCTGGAGCTCCAGTCACGCCTCTGAGGCTGCGCGCTGCTGATTGGCTGAGCCGCTCCGAGTGGGCGGGGCCACGCTGCTGCTTTAAAAACAGTCAAACATTTCCAGCAGTGCTGCGGGGGAGCATGTAACAGAGCGAGATAACCAACCCTGTCAGGCTTATTCCAGTTAGTCTGACTTACTCTCAGGCTATTTCTGTTTCATAAACATAGTTCTAGCTCAGTTGCTGTGGCAGTTTATGCTGGGAAACTAACCTGAGACGTTACGCAAGTTTCACATAGCCTGGATTTCTTTGGGTTAGCCTATAATCAAAATCAGAGGTGTCACAGTGGTGGTTTTTAGCTGTATTTGTTAACTTCTTCAGATTGCTTCACATTAAAGAGAGCATTTAAAACAGGGGTGTCAAGCTCATTTCAGTTCAGGTGCCAAATACAGCCCAATTTGATCTCAGTAAAACCACAGCATCATAACCTATTAATAATGATAACTCCAAATTTTTCTCTTTGTTTTAGTTCAAAAACATCTGTAGTACATTCTGAAAATGTACACATTTATTGAAACATCTTTTTACAAAATATGAACAACCTGAAATTTATTAAGAAAAATAAATTCATCATTCTTATTCCAGGATCGATTATTTTTTTATTGATCATTCTTTAAATTCATATGTATCTTCCTCCGAATATTTAAGCATTGTTATGTCAGATCATGCTCCTCTATCATTAGACATCAAATTTGCCTCCAATATCAGATACCCTCCACTATGGAGATTCAACGAGCTTCTCCTGTCTGATAGTGATTTCCATAAATTTATCTCTGAGTCTATCGATGACTTCCTTGCTTTAAATCAAAAATGATTCCACCTCTTCTTCCTTACTGTGGGAGTCATTGAAGGCATATCTGAGAGGGAAAATAATCTCTTACTCAGCACACTCAAACAAAATACATAATGCTAAGCTTGGCGAGTTCACATCTAAAATACTCCAACTTGATCAAAAATACTCTTTGGATCCCTCCCCTGAATTATTTAAGCAGCGGCTTGATCTGCAATCTGAATTTGACCTCATATCTACACATGATGCAGAGCGGACACTAATGAAATAATGTAGCTCCTATTACGAACATGGAGACAAGCCAGGGCGATTATTAGCCTACCAGTTAAAAAGAGGTGCAGCATCTCGCTTGATCCCACAAATTACAGATCCTTCAGCAAATCTAGTTTCTGATCCCTCACAAAACAATGATATTTTTAAAGCCTTTTATTTGTCTCTTTACAAATCTGAGTCTCCGTCAGACATTTCAAATATAGTACAATTTATGGACAAGATTGTGACTCCTAAGGTTGACTCCTTATATGTACAGGATCTCGAGTCTTCTCTTACAATCATTGAAATAAAATGTGCAATTAAGGCAATGCAGACAACCAAAGCTCCCAGCCCAGAGGGATTTTCTGTCGAATTCTATAGAAAATTTCATGACAAGCTGGCTCCAATTCTTCTGTCTGTATTTAATGAGTCTCTTGTAGGTGGCACTTTGCCTCCTACTTTAACACAAGCATCAATAACTCTGCTTTTGAAAAAGGATAAAGAACCTACATCCTGTAGCTCCTACAGACCCTTATCTCTTTTAAATGTGGATGTTAAAGTGTTGGCAAAATTATTTGCTATGCGTTTGGAAAAGGTATTTCCAAATATAATATCAGAGGAGCAGAATGGATTAATAAAGGGAAGGCACCTTTTCTTCAATGCTCGTACGCTTTTTGATTTACTCGAAAAATCATGCTTAACTCCCTGAGATTGCTCTCTCTCTTGATGCTGAGAAAGCGTTCGCCGGGGTGGAATGGGATTATCTTTTTGCCGTGTTAAGAAAATTTGGGTTTGGGTATAATTTTGTGTCATGGATTCGCCTTTTATATACAGCTCCACAAGCCAGCGTACACACAAATGATAAACGGTCTGACTATTTCCCTCTAAGACATGGAATGCGCCAAGGATGTCCACTCTCTCCCCTCTTATTTGCCCTGGCGATGGAACCACTTTCTATTAAGTTGAGGTCTTCTCCTCTGTTCACTGGGGTTGTGCGTAAGGACGTTGAACATAAACTTCTTTTGTATGCCGATGATATGTTATTATTTATAACTGATAGTATGTCATCCATTTTATCTATTCTGGACAATTTTAGTTCCTTTTCAGGTTACAAATTAAATCTTCAAAAAAGTACATGTTACCCTATCAATACTCCTGCTCTCCACCTTTGATACACAGATATGCCCTTTAAATTCAGTAGAGCCGGCTTTAAATACCTTGGCATTAACGTCACCCACACACTACCCAGCCTGTTTACAGCTAACTTTGAGCCCCTCATCTGTAAGGCCAAGACTGACTTTGAAAGATGGAGCAGTTTGTTATTATTAAATTTGTTGTTAAGTAAATAAATACAGGGTAAAAGAGAAGAAAAGCAGCAAATAAAATAAACGATAACAATACATTAAAAAGTCACAGAAATGTGTTTTAAGAAGTGATTTTAAAGAAGAAGAAGATTATTTGGTTGTTTGACAGAAACGGTTAAGAGAGACTGGAAATTTAGGAAAAGGTAATAGAGGATTTGTGCCGTAACCATCTGGTAATGGTTTGCCCTTTTATTAATTAATTTTATAACTATCTTCACTTACTGGTCTCACAAACCTCCATAATGTTTATTGTTAACTTGTGCTTTGTTTGTCTGATTTCTGTCTGCTACCTCTTCTCTCTCCCCTCGCCCTGACTGGTTGAGGCAGATGTCTGCTCTCCCTTAGCCTGGTTCTGCTGGAGGCTCATTCCTGTCAAAGGAGAGTTTTCTTCCACTTCTGCTTGATTTCTCTCTATAAATATAATATTCTAAGTCTTCTTATTATGTGAAGTGCCTTGAGATTACTTTTGTTGTGAATTAGTGTTAAATAAATAAAACTAAATTGAACTGAAGATCAAGATCAGGAGAAGTCCGCTAAACAATTTCTTGGGGGAAACCTTTAAATGAGCTTCATAAAATGGTCCACTGAGACATTTCTGTGAGCGCTGACTAAATTTTGAAGATAGAAGGTCTAAATCTAACAACATGCATGCTTTGTATGTCAAGGAGACAATACACGACCATCGGCAGACGCACAAACATCCAATGAGAAATGAGTATATGACAAAACCTTCTAGTGAAGTTACATTCTCATACATACAAATACAGTAATAACTCAATGAAAACAGCAGCATGTATAGCCTTAAGGTGTGATCACTGGTAAGCATTACTTTGTGTTGTGAGATTAATTAGGTGACAGCAACAGAATTACTGGAATGAGGTGACCAACTCCTCAAAAATGTCTGAGTCAAAATCAGGCCTTTCGATGGCTCTGAATTGTTCAGTAACATGTGTTCCAACTGGCCTGGTCAGGTTGTTTTTCCCACATTAAGGAAGTTCAGGAAATAAAGCAGATGTTGGTGTTTGAGCTGCAGCACACAGTTCATCTGGTGTCACCAACTTTAGCTCCACAACAAAACCTGCCAGAAAAATCCTCATTTAACACCATAACAGCTGCTTCTTCTGGGTTTGCATGTTTGTTGCCAGAACTGCTTCTTTGAGTAAAATCATTTCTGCTCCTGCTTCTTCTAATTTGACACCCCTTTGTTGTGTCAGAAAGCAACATTTTTGCACAGTTGGCTTCAAACACGTACATTTTTCTCCCCATCTTCAGCATTAGGCCTTTTGCATGTAACAATAAACTTTAAATTTTTGGTTTCCCCAAGCAGCTATTCAGTCAGCAAATTGTTTTTTTTTGTCCCTGCTGTGTAAAATCCAAAGCTTTCTCTCTGCATATCTCACCAAGGCGGTGCAGTCTGACTGAACACATGATGTGAAGTAATTCAAACGTCCACGTAGATGTAAAAATATGATGATTCACAGCGTGTCAGTAGGTGTGAGCTCCTCAGGTGTGTGAGGAAGTTTGATTTCCTCCTCTGTCACTTGTTTGGGTGGATCGCACCTTTATTCTGGCTGCATGTGTCATCGCTGCTGTGGGCTTCGGTTTCAGACGACTTTCCCACATTGGGGTAATCGCACTGTCACTGTCTGGCTTTGTTTATGCTCTTTAAAGCCTAACCTTCACATGATTATAGAGTGTCTGTGTTTTTGTTCTACCTCGAGCAGACAGAGGCATCATTGTGAGGAAACAGGTAGTATCAACATTCAGTAAAGTTTTCATCTTTGTGTAGCTTCAGTTTAATATTTTAAAACATAAAAAACACATATAATACTTTGAGTCTATATTAATCTACTGATAAGAACCCAGCCTGTCTCTCCTTGTCTATCTTGGTAATTCATCTGAAGTGTTGTTTACTCACAGCTATCATAATGACAGGCTTTAATGATGTGAACCAACAAGCAGCCATTGTGTCCTCCAGCCCTCACAAGAAAGCTATTGTCATTCCTCCATCCTTAACTTTGAGACCTGCTTTTATTCTCTCGTATCAAGAAGAGAGTTGATGGGATTTAGAAAATAAAGAGGGTTGTGTTGTCTCTTAAACACACAGCTGCATTTGACGCTAACTTTATCGCTGTTGATGCCATCATTCATGTGAGGCGACCTGATCTGAGCAGCTGCTCTCCTCGGCTTACCTTCCAGTTTCATTTGGCAGCTGTCGTCACGAGTGGATGCTACCTGTCTGGCAGAGAGAGCTGGACAGAAGTTAACAAGGAGCTGAAAAACCCGGTGGAACATTTGACTGTTAAGGAGGCAGATAATTCCCTGAGGAGTTGAAAACAAAGCTGAAACTGAACAAATATTCAGCTTAAAATGGCTAAAAACATATCTACTGGACTTATAAACACATAAACAAACTTTAGAGCAGAGGTGTCAAACATGCGGCCAGCGGGCCAAAACCGGCCCACCAGAGGGTCCAATCGAGCCCACAGGATGACTTTAAAGTGTAAAAATTACAGACAAGACATTAACTGCAAATTGTAAATTTGTAAAACCATAAATTTGAAATAATTTCTAGACAAGCTGTTTTGATCACTAAGTAAAATATTATACTGTATTGCTCATTGTTCTTTTGTCATTTTGTGTCTGATTTTTTGTAATATTTTGTCTTGTTTTTGTTGTTTGTGTCTGTTTTCTTTGACTTTTGTCGTTTGTCTCATGTTTTTGTCATTTTGTTTCTCATTTTTGTCGTGTGTTTCCTTTTCGTCTTGCTTGTGTTTTTTGTCTATTTTTGTCATTTTGTGTTTTGCTGTATTCGTTGTTTTGTGTTTCCTTTTTGTCTGGCTTGTGTTATTTGTCTATGTTTCATCATTTTGTTCCTTTTTTGCCATTTTTTGTCTTGTTTGTGTCCATTTTTTGTCATTTTGTAATGTTTTATCTAATTTTTTGTCTCTTTTTTGTTTTGTTTCACGTTGTCTGTCTTATTTTTGTCAATTTGTGTCTCATTTTTGGAATATTTTGTCTTGCTTTTGTTGTTGTTTTTTGTCTTTTTTGTCTGACTTTTGTTGTTTTGATCATAAAGTAAAATACTATATTGTTTTGTTCCAGATAGCTGTGATTAATGTTTTATGCCTTTATAGACCCTCTATGATCTGTAAATTGTAATGTGTAAATGATAAACTGAGGCATAATGTTGTTGAAACGGAATTTATTTTTCTTAAGAAATTTTAGTTGTTTATAATGTTTTGTAAAAAGATAGTTCCTTAAATATGAGCATTTTCAGAATGTACTTTTTTTGCACTCAAACAAAGGGAAATATTTGGAGTTGTGGTTATTTATTGGTTATTATGTTATGATTTTACTGGTCCGGGCCACTACAGATCAAATTGGGCTGCATGTGGCCGCGGAACTGGAATGAGTTTGACACCCCTGCTTTAGAGGGTAACAAATATAAGAGATTATGATTTTGAAGCTTGTTTTCGTGACTCAAAGCAGCCAAAAATGCCTAAAAGTACAATTTTCTAAAGAAAGATGCCACCCTGATGCTCTATTTCTGGAAAAACAGGTTTTCTTTCTTATACTTTTAGTTTGTGGTCATCACACTTTACTCGATTACTTTATTTAAATAAAAAAATTTGCTTATTTCGAGTTAACTGAACTTAAAACGTCTAATTTTTTTGTTCGTTGTTTTTTTTGTCATTTTCAGGCCACATTAGAAATTAAAAACAGAATTTCTTATAATATGAGCCATTTTTACCTAAAATGAGGAGATGAGTTCCTTCAGCTCATTAAGTTCCATTTGTAAATACAAAACTAGCAGATTCCTGCACTGGTAAAGAAATAAAACTCCCCAGAGACTTTTAATTTAGTATTTTCGTTTGTGGTCAACGGAGTTAAACACATTTCACCTGATTGCTTTATTAAAACACATGACTTTTTGTTATTTCTAGTAATTGAACTTAAAATGTCTATTTTACATATTTTTTTTTCTCTGTTAATTTTCAGGTCGCTTTAGATCTTAAAAACAGAACTTCTCATAATAAAAACCATTCTGACTTAAAATGATGAATAGTGTTCCCTCAACATTTTCAATTTGTAAAAACAAAACTAGCACGTAGGCAGATTTCCCAGGAGGCATTGGTAAAGAAATAAAACTCCCCAGAGTACTGTCTTTTAGTATTTGTACAACAGTGTTAAACATGCTGTGGGTTATTACCATTTACAGTTTAGTGAAATTATGAGGAAAATACTACTAATAAACTTTATTTCCATAGCACTTTTCAAAACTGGAGTTACAAGGCACTTTGTAAATTTAAAAAAAAAAACAATAAAACATCAAAAGAAGAAAATAAAATAATATTTGTGGATTGATCAAACATCAGAAATGGCATGAAATATTATAAAAATCAAGGTAACATGATTTTGGTTTAATGTTAACCACTGGTGAAGACAGTGTTTGTCAGAATTTTGATCCTCTTTAGAGCTGAAGTGCCGTCTTTTTGTTTACTGGGCTAAAAATGAAGAAATAAAGCCGACAATAACTTTCAAAACTAAAGTTTTGATGAAGCTCAGTGGTACAGGTCAGACTCTCTGACTATCTGAGGGAAGAAACGTCATAATGAAAACCGTCCATCCATCTGCAGAGTCCTCTCAGGCTCTTTATTCAACAGCTGACAGCAGCTCACATCCATCTTGGCAGCCTCGGCCGGCCATCAGGAGCTCACTTCATCATCGGATCATCCCTTTAAACATTCACCTCACGATGAACACCTGCAAACAAATGTCAGCCTTCTGGTAGTAACAGAACAGTTTATATAAAGGGAAGTTTGCTAAAGCTTAATTTTAAACTGATATAGTGGAGACATCAGAGGAGAAACAGATGGCGGGATCTAAAATTAGCCTGATAGCTACTGCATGATGATTATCCATGAACTAAATTTAGGGTTGAATAAATGATGCCTCATCGTTCTTATCTTGATCAGAGCAGTTACATGTTTTATGTAAGGATGTATTATAGTGTTTTTCCCATCTGGCCAGCAGCCATCCACTCACATGGCTCACGTCTGAAGGCTCAGGTCAAATAAGAGACTTATGGCCGAGCTAATCAGCTCAGGATTTTATTCGCATAATCGCAGTTGGCTGCAAACACTGAGTGGATCACAGCAAATGAAGAAGCAGATTAAACTGTGTGTGTGAGAGCGTTGATGTCTCTCTATGTTTTTACGGATGTAACTATGTAGCTCAGCGGGTAGCGTGTCCATCTTGTAACCGGAGGGTTGCTGGTTCGATCCCTGGCCTGAGAGCTCATGTCGAGGTGTCCCTGAGCAAGACACTGAATCCCTAACTGCTCCTGATGGGTCGTGGTTAGTGCCTTGCATGGCTTCCGCCATCAGTGTGTGAATGTGTGTGTGAATGGGTGAATGTGATGTATAATGTAAAGCGCTTTGGGTATTGTTTCAGGTGTAGTAAAGTGCTATATAAATACAGACCATGTACCATTTATTCACTAGATTCCTGAGTACATTAAACGTATTTATGTGTTTTTATTTTGTGTTTCTGTGGACTACTGGCCCACATTGTTGTCTCTGACTTTTTTTTGATATTCTGGCTCCTTCTTCCCTCCATCTGTCTCAACGTGAGCCAGAAGACACCAGATCCTTCTATTCCCCTCACACCTCGGCTAAAAGGGGACTTCTTAATTGCCTTCCTTTGCTATGCAAGACGACGATGATGAACCACTTCAAGTGTATGATGACAGAAGGATTTACTTTCCTCTGAGGGGACTGATGCCAGTGAGAGGACAACATCTGTTGTTAAATATGGGAGCAGGACTGGGTTCAGCAGGTTACGTTCTAATTTTAGTCCATTATAAATTGTGTGTCATTAATCATGTGAAAATGACGCCACAAATTCTATACATACATTAATTTTCTAGCATGACTCTGAGTTACACTGAGAGAAAGTGCAATTTTCTGACATTGTACACATCTATGGTCTCCTTTAGACCTAAATTACTTTTTAATTCATCAACAAGAAAAGCACTCAGAGAGCGCAGTATTCCACCCAGGCTGCTCTGTCGTATCATTTTCAATGGAAGAAATCTTTAACAAAAAATGATCTTGCCTATGCCGACCCGCTACATATGACCTAAATATGAGGCGGGTGGCAGGAATTGATGGGACTCGGAAACACCCCCACAATTGTTCCCTGTATCATTTCTGACTGAAAAGTCCACAGCGGTCGATTTGTAGTAGAACCGCAATCATGTGATCGTCAGCAGGCAGCTGACGTAGTGTTCACGTGTTGTCATAGTTACAGTGACACCATGCCACTTTACTACTACAGAAATCTTTAACAAATCCGTGGATCCAGACTAGAAGCTACATCACTGCCAAAATCTAATCACTTGGTCCTTGTGTCATTTCTGTTTTTGAGTGATGTTGCTAACAGACAGACAGACAAACAGACAAACGTACACCAATCATCACATAACTCTGCCGTTCCTTGGCAGAGTAAATATAGAGTTAGATAAAATGATCCACATGTCTACTTCAATGTTTTTCTCACCTACAGCCACTAAATTCAGAAATTATGTTTTCTTTTCTTGCCTAAACTGTAAAACATCTTAAAGGAATTAAGCTGATGCTTTGTTTGTCATTTACTTAATGTAGATATGTGAATATTGCTGATCTCTAGTCAATTTAACCAAAAACGTCCATTTTTTTGGGTCATTTTCTAGCCCCTTTAGAATTTAACAAGAATTCTTACCATTTGAGTCATTGTGACTTAAAATGACAAATTGACTTCACTCAACTCATTAAATCAAGCTTACAAGACATAAAATGACCAGACAAGCAGACTTCTCAGGATGCATTACAAGAGAGTTGAAACTCCTCAGAGACATGTCTTTTTTCATAGTTTTGGAAAACAGACATCATGGGAACTTGGTGTGTATTTGTTCAATCAATTATAGCTGCTTCTTTCCATAATAATCAAAGCAATTTTAACTACGATAAAGTTTGAATTCAGTCTGGAGACCAACAGATATATAATTAACCTCACTGTAACTGAGAACAGCCTCACAGATTCTGTTTGTACTGGTTCGAAGAAAAGAAAAAGCAAAACTTTAAGCACTGAGGTTGTAAATTCTCTGAGTCAAATGAAGCACAAACTCCTTACATTTATAAAGAGTAAAGAAAAAGTAACCATTGTCTATGTCTAGTCGATTCAACTCAATATTTTAGGTTTACTGAGCTTGACTTCCCAAATTCAGCTGATTTGACACAGATAGTTTTACACTGTCTACTGCTCCTAAGATGACTTTGAGCTAATTCCTCAATCGAAGTGCATTTCACTCACTTTTTAAGGCAGCAGGAGAACTTGATTTGCAGTGTACGTATGAATAAATTGTGCTAAATCTTTATTTAATCTCTATTACATCATGTGGAAAATGTGCTCCAATTACGATTCCAGTAATCAGATCAGAGCGCAGCCTGTAGAACTGCTGCTAAAACAAGATGATGACGCTGTTTGACTTTCAGTAACACGATGACCTGCAGGATTATTGTATTTACATCTGAGGGAAGCGATGACTGCAGTGATTAAAATGACAACATGACTGCTTTTTTATGCACAGAGAAGTTTCCAGGTCATCTGGAGAGCAATTACCTCCAAGATTTAATCAAGATATGCGTGTAACTGGGGGATTTCATGAGAGAAAAAAAGATTTTTTTAGAGTTAGCGTGTGTTTGGTTGGGTGTTACTCTCACGACACATTGATTTTCTTTAAATGAGGAAGATTTCAGGCATTGAAAAGAGGCTCTGACAACAATGAAGCAACACGGATGCTCACTGCCCTTTGAGGTTGTACTTTGACCTGAATGCTAACATCAGGATGCTGACATGCTCACTAACAGAAAGATTAGCAGGTATAATGTTTACCCTGGTCACTATCTTAGTTTAGATGCTGACAAATTGTCAGTCTGTTAGCAGAATTAGGGGAAAATTACTGCACTGAATTTAATGAGACTTGTTGGAGAAGTGGAGGATAACACTGGACAAACATGGTAAATTTTGGCGACCCTTTTGTTAAAATTACAAGATACTCACTCCAGATTCAGGTTCAGACAACTTTTTTGATCCCAAGGATAATTAATTTTCAGAAATCAAAGAGGTAGAAGAGGAAGGACAGGACCCGTATAACAAAGAGAACATAGAACAAGATAAAGTACAAAATCAGGAAGGACCAAGAAAGGTGGAAGATCACAGAAATGACAAACACTAATGAGGAAGAGAATTACGAGGAGGTAGAGGAGGATACAGCTGGTCAAGACAAGGGAACCAATCGGAGAAATTTAGGACAGGCATGAACATTGACCAGTTGCAGTGCCTTTTTTGGCTGCCTGTGGAGCCAGTCAGGTCTTTCTTTCTCTTGATTGCCAAAGGAATAAAGCCAGCCATCCATTCAGAATCCTAGTCAGGAAAATCAGGATATCAAGCTTGGAAGATGGGGATGCTATTCCAAACACTGTGGGGTTGGAGTGGATGAGCTCACACTATAGAAAAGAACATGACTTGTGGGGCGTGAAGGGGATATATTCTGCAAATATGCACAGAATTCAAGACTGCGGGCAAAATATTTAGAAGTCAGAAGCAACAAATTACCTTTATACATGGATCAATGCAGAGGTAGCGACAAGCAGCAGCAGTGAATTAAATAAAAGTCTCTGTTAGAGTTCATATAAATCAGTTCTAGTTTCAGCATTTAAATTGAATATTGTACCCGACTAAAACTTCAAAAGATCACCAAAATTCTTGCTATTGAACCTGAGTACTCAAGTCTGAACTAGATTTTATTGTAAAACACTCTACAGATGCCAAGATTTTCACCCAAAATCACAAATGCTAATCTGCTGGAGGCACCAGTGGTATCAACAAAATCAGTGAGATTCATGTTCAGTTCAAAGTTTCATGAAAATCCATGTTAAAATTGTCAGTGTGGTCCAAAGTCATGGACTAAATATCCATCCATCTATTGTCTATACACCGCTTAATCCTCATTAGGGTCGCAGGGGGGCTGACTTACAGTGAAGGCAGGGGATACCCTGGACAAGTTGCCAGTCTCTCGCAGGGCTACATATAGAAACAAACAATCACACTCACATTCACACCTACGAACAATTTAGAATCACCAGTTAAACTCAGCATGTTTTTGGGCCATGGGAGGAAACTAGAGAACCCGGAGAAAACCCATGCATGCACAGGGAGAACATGCAAACTCCATCCAGAAAGATCTCAGGAAGGCTGGGACACAAACTGGGGATCTTCTAGCTGCAAAACAATGGCACTAACCACCGAGCCACTGTACAGCCTTATGGCAGTAGTGTCAGACGCTATTATGATTCGCTAACCTGCCACAGTTCATCAAGCATATTGTCTTCAAACAACCTGATAGGAGGTCAGATAAGATAAAGAATCACTTGATGATCTTCACAAACTAGTGGATTGTCTGGGTCTTTGGCCAACTTTGATCATTATTTTATTGATCTTCTGGGAATACTTTGGCTGTCAGTGTTATCTACAGCATTACGACATACGGATCCTGCTCAGCCTGAGGGTCAAAGGTGAACTGAGGAGGCTGGAAACAGGTTTAACCTCAACCGGAGTGTGTCATCAACACATGGAGTCTACTCTGTCTCCTGTATGCAATGATTTCACTATCTGCTGTGGTTTTAAGTGATGCAGTTGAAGCTGCATTGAATCAGGTAATAAGTTACAGCTGCTCACAGTGCAGCTACAGATTCTGTAACCCCACCTGTTGACAGAAGGAAGGGATGCTTTTTTCTTTCACTCGACATTACATGAGGTTAATATGAACAGAGCCAGAACATGGGAGCACCATGAGATATGATCTGATACAGATCTGACTCTAATGTGTTTATCTAGGAGTGGTTCTGATTCACAAAGAGGTTAAAAAAAAAAAAAAAAAAAAACTAAACTCAAATAATTCAGAAAAACAGCTCTAATATTGTGTAAACAGTTCTTCCCTAGTGGTTGGGAGTGACACTAAAGTGACCTCAGTACTGATGTAAATTCAGTGAAACCTGGGAGTCACCAGCTGATTTCCCAACACACTGGATTGAGGATGTACTATGTGATCTTGTGCACAAATTCATCAGAAACACCCCCGAAGGGCTAAAGTAATGTTTAGTTCAAATGCGAATCAGTTTGAATATGATTTATTTACTTTATGTAACCTGAACTTCAGCAAATAAAGGAAAGCAGAACATACCTTTAAAAGGGTGGAACTTTCTACGATGAAGTGCAATAAAACAGTCATGGTTTATGACAAATAGATAATTTAACAGGGTGGTTTATTTGTTAGATTTGACTACCTTTGATGCTGGGTTGAGCCCTAATAATCCAGGGGGGATGGAGCTCCAGGCCTGGTGGGTTATGATTAACACATACTTTGGAGATTTTTAAGCTTTGATCTCTGTATTTCATATAACGTAGAGATAAAGCAGAGCAGGGCAGAGGGATGCCATGTGTAGGGATTGAACTTATAGCCTTTTCATTTCCAGGCTGTCCATATGAGTGGAGCTTCACTTTTAACAAGACTTTTAAAGCACAGGTCTTATTAAGTCAGGGCAGTGAGCAGTCATGCACAACTCCAGGACCCTGAATCTGAAGCAGTTAAATGCACAGTAAAATTAAATAACAATATTTTTTGCTTATTTTAATACAGTACAAAAAAACATGTAATTTTAAGGTCAAATGTTGTAAAACAAAGAATTATCATTTGTAAAAATGAAAGTGGGCATTTTGTAGGGTTGACGTGTAAATTAATATTTTTTTCTGTGGTTTTACTAATTATTACCTGTAATTTAACAACGGGTCAAAAATGTAAAATAACAGTAAATTATTTTTAAAAATACAGTTACAATTGCAATTAAATTATTAAAACAGTTTTTTGTAGCATATAATCAAATAATCAATACTGCTACTGACTCCTGTGCTTTTTCTATTGCCATCTGTGCAAAAAAAGACCAAATACAGTGAATATAATGAATCTCTGTTTACTCTGAATTGCACAACATTATGATTTCCCAAGATGATACAGTATCTTGCAACAAAAAAGTCTATTATTTAGAAAATTAATTTATTGCTTCTTCCTTTGTGTGCTCTGACTTTGTTCTGCTCTCCAGTCGTTACATTAGATCTCACATATTTACACCACGAAGTCTAAAATGATTTACAGTGTGTGTCTAATAATATTAGCATCTCTTGTTTGAAGTGTAAAGCTTTCACTGTAGCATAAATACTGTGGCTCTGTCTATTTAAAGGAAGAGATTTTGTCTTTTACAAGTTATGTACAGCAGCAACATCAAAGCTGCGGCTCCAGAGGACACAGAGATGTTGTCATGTACGTTGTTTTTCTGGGAACTAGGGTGTTGTAGCACATGGGGGAGTTGTCTTTGTGTAGATGTACTCCTGTATTCTCAGCAATTTTTAAATTTGATGATTTTTAGATGAGCAAGGAAATAAACAAGAAGTATTTCTCAATTCCTGGGAGTGTTGGGAAGGCTATCAAACAGGATTTAGACATATTTTAGGTAAATAAAATGTACAGAAACTGTTAATCAGCAGACAAGAAAATGTATATATTTGGTGCCTGGCCACAATTTGAGCTAAGTGTGTACCAGAGGATTAAATTGGACTAAAATGATCTCAGAAGAGCTAACCAACAACATACGTGGACTGTTAATGCAGCTCAGATCAGTCCCTAATGAATATTCAGGGTCTCCATTCTCATCCGGAACCAGAGCACAGTCTGAACAGGTGTGTTTGTCAAATGGACCCATGTCTTGGGTCTGTCCCATAACGTACGCTAAGAACAGTGTAAATTGAGTAAATTAAACACTTGACTTGAATGAAGCTAACAAATCAGTCAGGGCTAAAGTGCGTCCATAAAGGTCAATTCAAGTGAACAAAATCAAGCTAATTTGATTCAGGCTCAAGTAGTCGAGATAATTGTTTGTGCTCGTAACTCTACTGACCACCTCAATGAAAGGAAACGCCATGATTGACAAATACCTTCCCTAGCTCGTTAAAAAAAAACCACTCTTCAACTAACCACAGATTTTATTGTTTTTGTGACATTTCTACTCTGGAGTAATGTGACGATCGCCGTTGGTTTGTCTGTCTGTCTGTCTGTCTGTCTGCCTGCCTGTCTGTCTGTCTGTCTGTCTGTTAGCAAAATTACTCAAAAATGGACTAACGGATTTTGATGAAATTTTTTTTTTCATCTTTTTATTTCCTATTTCTATTATTATTATGTTATTATTGTTACGGCTGGTGTTGGTTTGTCCGTCTATTTTTCTGTTAGCAACATTACTAAAAAATGGACTAACAGATTTGGATGAACTTTTCAAGGAAGGTCAGAAATGGCACAAGGACCAACTGATTAGATTTTGGCAGTGATGTGGCTTATAGTCTGGATCCATGGATTTGTCAAAGATTTCTGTATCATTACGAGATAACGGCACAGCTTCACTGTAGCTATGACAACAAGTGAACACTACATCAGCTGCCTGCTGACAATCACATGATTGCGTCCTACTACAAATCCACCACTGCGGACCATGGATTTTTCAAGATTTCATCTGTCGGTAATGAAACGACTGAGCAGCCTTGGAGGGTACTGAGCTCTCTGAGTGCTTTTCAAGTTGTTATTATTATTACTTTTAACTTCATCTCTATTTTGTTTTCTTCCACTTATTCTTTTTCTTTAATTGGATGTGAAATTTTTGTTGCTTTTTTGTGTTTGAGTATCCATGTTTTCTTTTTAGCTCTGTCTGTAAAGCACACAAGTTAGTAGTAGTAATAGTAGTAGTGGTAGTATTAGCAATAGGAGTAGTGCCTGGCTTACAGTGCAGGAATTTCATGCTGATTTACTCCCGTTTGACCCCCCCAACAATTGGAAATCTGGTCTAGGAATTTGGTCTGAACCAATGTTGAGCAATTTGGAAACTTAACAGGTTTACAGATTGAGTCTTAAACCTTCTGAGCTGCTTCCAGACTCACCATGGCTGCCTTGACAATATCAGACATGTTTGATATTTACAAGTGAAAATCAAGATTCTTATCACACATTCTTGCCAAGCGTAAATAAAGACTCCAGCCCTCAGCTACAGATATTAAAACCACCTACAGTTCCCTCTGAAGGATAAACAAACCATGTCGGCCTTATCTTCCCAACTCTTTTCTTCTGCTTTTGTTTATTTTCTCACTGCAAAGCAAGTTATTGTGCCACAGTTTCCATTTAGTTTACATCCGTTTCCCCATTAGATCAAGTGCACTACTCCCTTATTGCTCCCTCTGGCACTATAATCGTAATAATATCCTGCAGTGTATAACATGCTGTTATTTTCCAATTATTTTGCATGTCTGAGATTAGAGAGAAGTTTCACCTCATGTATGTGATGCAAACTCCTGTAGTCTGAGCCTGGCATTAATGAATATTAGCCCAACATGAGCCAAACTCACTGAAGATGATGTATTTGCTGTGTAAATATCACACCTCTCTTCTTATTTCCCTGCAGGTTGTTGTTTTCTTTCAGAATTCTGCTATAAAACACTGAGATACACTCATTAAGAATAATAATCTTGGCTACTAATTGTATTGTTACCCACAGCACTGTAAGGATAATGCAATTTGTCATGAACTTTCCTTATCTCTACCAGATGTTTTTGGTCTACGGTGGTAACTGAACCCATGCAATCTAAATTAAAATCATTACAGAGCCCAAATATAGAGTAAAAAGAACATGTTCCTGAGCAAACTTCCAAAAATACAGCAGTATTTATAGACAAAACCAAAGCTGCTCCCACGATCCAAACTCTGGAAGTGCAGATTCCCCTTCAGACTTGAGGGGAGTTACGAGGTTTTCCAGCGGACAGTTACAGTAAGTACATTGCACCATGGCGTGACGTTACAGCGGTTCACACTGCAGCAAAAATCCTCCCTCTGTAGATGTTTTATATACGTCTCAGCAGCCGCTGAGAGTCTTTCCCTCATCCCTTCCCCGAGGTGTGGTGCTGTTTTATGAATGAGCTGTTATGCAAGAAAAAGTGACCTGAATACAGACAGACATGGGGGAGGGAGAGAGGGAGGGAGGGAGGGAGGGGAGGACTGAAAGTACTGTGTGGCTGAAATTCAAGTGACATCATTCTGTTTTGAAAAGAAAAAAATACCCTATGATTCATTTTTGTTGTACACATTTTCAGCTAAATGACAACCACTGGGTGCTGTTGTAACTACGTGTTGTTGTGTTTGTGAGAAGCTGGAGATTTACTGGTGTTTATCAAGATGTCGAGGGTATAATCATAATAATGACCCCGTGATAACCAGCACTGATTCTGTGGTTGGAGCCACATCTCTGCCAGATGGAGGGACAGTGTGCCAAGGACACAGTCTATTACTCATCACCTTTCTGTACAGGTTTGCAGAGTAAATCATACTTATTCTTTGCTTTAACATTTCCCTATTGACTAATTACACAGAGAGGACAAATCTGGAAATAAGATGAAGTTTTGTTTCTAATCTGTGTTTATTGATCAGAAGGTTTAATATACACCTTTAGGAACTGGATTGATTTTCTTGGGTGCTTTATGCTTGCTGCTGTGTTATCTCTGACCCATCCCACCTCTCTTATCTCAGTCCAATGTTTATGTGAATTCTGGGCTGGGTGACCTCTATACAACGCCTACAATATCACCGCTGAGCAGTCAGAGCTGCTGATGAATCTGTCTTTAGGTTTCAAAACAGTGATATGGATGAGTACGTTATAAAATTACAACTAAAACAACTTGACAATGAATTCATGAATTGGCAACTGTTATTAGTTATTGAAAGGCCTTTTTAAGCAAAAATACCATAACCAGTCTGATTTATCTGATGTAAATTGTACCATGTAGAGTTCTGATTTTACTTCCTTTATACTAACATTTTCTAGACTAAGATTTAATTGGTTAAAATGGAAAATCCATCCATCTGTTAGCTATACTCGCTTCTCCTGCATGGTGTAACCCAGCTGACATTACATGAGAGGTGTGGTACATATTGGACAGATGGTTGGTTCATCACAGGGCAAACACAAACAGACCATAATACACACTTACACCTATGTCCAATTCACAATCACCTCTGAACCTATCATGCATGTCTCTGGCTTGTGGGAGGAAGACCAGAGAAAACATCTGTTGATACTGAGAGATCAGGGCATCTTCACCTGACTCTTCTAGATTAATCTATAAACCATCCATCCATTATTTATGTATAACAGGGTGAGTCATGCAGCAGTGGTTGTGGGTTAAAGATATATATATATATATATCTATCTATCTATCTATCTATCTATCTATCTATATATATATATATATATATATATATATATATATATATATATATATATATATACATATATATACATATATATACATATATATATACATATATATATATATATACATATATATATATCAAACAATCACACTCATGTTCAAACCTACAGACAATTTAGAATCACCAATTAACCTCAGAATGTTTCTGGATTGTGGGATTAAGCCAGAGAACCCAGAGAAAACCCGATCATGAACAGGGAGAACATGCAAACTCCATGCAGAAAGATCCCAGGAAGGCCAGGACGTGAACTAGGGATCTTCTAGGTTCTAGGCAAAAGGGCTAACCACTGAGCCACTCCTGAATCTATAATGAAACAAGAAAAGCACTCAGAGAGCGCAGTACTCCGCCAAGGCTGCTCAGTTGTTGTATCATGTCTGACGGCTGAAATCTTGAAAAAATTTGTGGCAGAAATCACGGCACTATAAAATGTGGCCATTTAATATAGATGTGCCCACAAACAAAATGACCTTGCAATGAGCACAGACATGTGTTATGCATGTGTACGTTATGTACGGATACAGAGTCACGTGACAAATATGTATCGGTCGGTGGGAATTGATGGGACTCAGAAACGCCCCCACAATTTAATCAGTTGTTCCTTGTATCATTTCTGACGGATAAGTCCTGTTAAGTCAGCAGCGGTGCATTTGTAGTAGGATTGAAGTCATGTGATCATCAGCAGGCAGCTGATGTAGTGTTCACTTGTTGTCATAGTTACAGTGACGCCGTGCCGCTCTCACAAGGATACAGAAATCTTTAACAAATCCCTGGATCCAGACTGTAAGCCACATCACTGCCAAAATCTAATCACTTGGTCCTTGTGTCATTTTTGACCTTCCCTGAAAATTTCATCCAAATCCATTAATCTGTTTTTGAGTAATATTGCGAACAGACAGACAAATAGATGGACAAAAGTGCGCCAATCGTCACATAAGTCCAATTACATAACTCCATCACTCCAGTTGTGTTACTCCGCCACGTTTCTTGGCAGAGTAACAAATATTCCAATTGGACGACAGCTTAATATAAATAAAATTTTGAAAATTCAGAAATTCACTCTTTATTTCACTGATCTTATACAAGTGGTCAAAGGTCAGCAGCTAAATAGCTGGTAGTTTGCCAGTTTAAGTCCACTGACTCAAAGCTGCTGCCTACATGAAGTTTTAAAACTTGACATCATCCAAAAAAAAAAGCCTCATTTGACTCACAGAGTGGACATGGGAAAGTTTCTTCTGCGTAAGAGACATTTTAATAGTCTCACCAGAGATTTATGTCAGAGACAATCAATATCACTGATGCTGAAAAGATGAAGTGTGTTCGAAATATCAACTGCAGTCTGACATGCCAATAATGTCCAGCCTACGTTAGTCTAATCCAAGTACAAGTTACGAGACATATTGAAACCTGAATGCTGAAAGCTCACTATCATCCCACCGCCCGACTGGTTATTGATCAGTATCGTCAGCAGCAGCAGTGACACAGTAACATGGAATCTATTAGCACACAGTCGCCGGTTTGTTTACAAGTCGGGGTGGTGGTTACCCTGCACAGGCCCCATAAAGACATTCAGTTAATTATTTACATTCAACGCTGCAGGGCGAGATGACCAACCATCCCATAATGACTGTACATGAGGAGGAGTGTCTCTGCAAGATCTGATGAGTATCTGATCAATGCTCAAACCTCAGAAAACTATAAAAACATACATTTATGCCTGACTTCAACATTTATATGCTAATTAAAGCAGCCATCAGGAGAGAAATGGAGGAAGGAGAGATGAGAAAAGAGCAGAAGAAGCTCAGATAGATAGATAGATAGATAAATAGATAGATAGACAGACAGACAGACAGACAGACAGAGATAGATAGATAGATAGATAGATAGATAGATAGATAGATAGATAGATAGATAGATAGATAGATAGATAGATAGATAGATAGATAGATAGATAGATAGATAGACAGATAGATAGATAGATCCTTTTATAATCCTTTACAGGAAATTACAGTACCGCAGCAGCTTCAGAACAGACATAATACCACACATATCCTCAAACAGCTTTCATACTTAATAAGTTAAAAAAAAAAGAAGAAAAAGAACATGATGCTTTTAAGTCATTTTTAACTGTAAAATGACTTAAAAAGCATTAATCCAAGCAGGCAGAAGGACAGTGTAGAGGCAACAATGCGCTGATGTCTTGGTGATACTGTTTCCACCCTTTTCTTACACTCAAGGCCCTCTGCAAGCATTTAAAGGCACACACGCACACATATACACACACACACACACACACACACAGAAATATGCCCTTCTGTCCTTCTCTGCAGTGGCTGTTATATATAGAGAAGTGGAAGGATGGCCCAGGACAGACTGTTCTCACTGTGGAGGAAAAACTCACAGGAGCAGAAGAGGAATCCCTGTTATCACCTCACACACACAGATGTGACAGTACAGCTCTCTATTACATCAGATGGACTGTTTTAGCTTGTGATGTTTGCATTTATGCACCTATACAATGATGTAAATCAAACATTTTCCCATGAGTGATTTATTATTTGATTTCCCAAAAACATGAATTGAATTTCCCTCGGGATTAATAAAGTATCTATCTATCAAAAATGTATCACATCAAGATGTAAAAGTCTCTTTACTGTGTCTGTAGAAAATTCAAGTGAAAATATTGGTAGAAGTTTGCAGAACTTTCTCAAAACAAGTATACTGTAGTTACTCTGTTTCAGGTTCACTGGTTTGTTAACACAGGACCTGCTGTTTTGGAGACGCCCTAGTTCTTGTCAAAGTGTCTCAGATCCACATGTTGCCCATTTTTCCTGCTTCCAACACTCTAACTTCAAGAACTGACTGCTTAATACCAAATATCTTCTACCTCTCGCCAGGCAGCATTCTAACGAGATAATCAATGTTATTCACTTCATCTGTCAGTAGTTTCTATGTTGCAGCTGATTGGTGTGTGGAAGTTAAATCTCCGGGTTGTGAATTAAAGCTTCTTCATTTCTGTGGTCCCAAATTACTGGTACCTCAAAATACACAACGTGCTCCAACATGTGCAGCATTTCTGAGCAGCCTAACCTGTCCTCGAGATGAAAACAACAAAGGTAGCAGCAGATTCAAAAGGTTAAGAGGCTAAAAGAACAGGTTCGGGTTTGTAATACCTTCTGAAAATTCTCAAAAAATGACTAAAAAAACTCTTTTGCATTCTCAGGAAACTACTGCCCATGTTAAAAACCCACTGCAGCTGTCTTGTGTAACGTCTCTGAGCACCTTTTATGTAAAACTCCTGGAAAAGTCAGACAAGAAGGAGTTGGTTCAGGTACCTGCTGTGGCCAAAAAAAATTTAAAAAGGGATTCCCTCTTTGGGTGGCTGACTTCAGTTTTTACGCATGAGAGAATGACAAGGGTAGTTATATAATGGCGAGGAGGGGATCAGGTGAGACGCTTCTGACTGCAGTCCCCCTTTACACTTCATCTGCAGTAGGACAGAGAGGGAGGAGAGGGGAGGAGAAAGATGGAATAGAAAGGAGAGGAAGAGAGGAAAGATGGTGAAGAGCAAGAAGGAGAAGAGAGATGGCGAAAGAAGGGAGAGAAAAGGGAAGCTAGCAAGGCAAAAATGGGGAGACAGGGGAAATGGAAGGAGAAGGGATGGAATGAGAGGGGGAAGATGACAGGAAGAAAAGGAGCGAGGAGAGGAAGAGAAAAGGGTGAGATAGAGAAGAGAAAGAGAGAGGAAAAAGGAGAATAGTAAGGAAAAGTGTAAAGGCAAGAAAGAGGAGGAAAGATGAAAGTAGAGAAGAAGAAGAGAGAAGAAAAGAGCAAAAAAGAATATAAAAGAGGGTAGAGAAAAGGAAAATAGAAAGATGAATATTGGGGAAACGGAGGAAAGATTAAGAGAAAAGAGACGGACTGAGTAGTGGGAGAGATGATAGGAGTGAGATTAGAAAAGAGGCAGAAATGGGAAAGAAAAGGGAGAGTAGAGAGGAGTTAAAAGGAAGAAAGAGGAAAAGTGGAAAGAAAAGGAGAAAAGAGGGGAGAAAAGGAAAACAGCAAGATGAAAATGATGGAGAAGGTGGTAAAATGTAAGGAGAGCAGATGGAACGAGAAGGAGGAGATGATAGGTGAGTGAGGACGAAAGAAAAAGAAGAGAAAGAGGAAAATAGGAAAGACATGGAAGGAGGAAGAGCAAGGATGAAAAGAGGAGATGAGATGGGGTGGAAAAGAAAGAAAATGAGGACAAAATAGGAGAAAAAAGCAAGATGAAAATGGAGGAGATGGAGGGAAAATGAAAGGAGAAGAGATGGAATGAGGAGGAGAAGTGACAGGAAGGAAATGGAGTGAAGAGAGGAGAAGAGAAAGGAAAGGAAAGAGGAAAATAAAAAGGAGTTGAAAGAAATGTGGAGAGAAAGAGGAAACAAAGTGGAAAGACAAGGAAGAAAGAAGAGGGAAGATAAAAAGAGGAGAGGAGATGAAAAAGAAAAGAGGAGAAGAGAAAGGAGGTGGGAAAGATGAGGGAGCAGACAAGAGGATAAAATAGGGAAGAGAAAATGAAAAAAGCAAGATGAAAAAAGGGGGAATGGAAGGAAAATGGAAGGAGAAGAGATGGAATGAGAAGGAGAGATGATAGGAAGGAAATAGAGCGGGGGCAGGAGAGGGAAAAGGGGGAGACAAGAATGAGGAGAGAAGAAAGGGAGGAGAAATGAGGAGAACAGAAAATAAATAGAGGAGAGAAAGAAGTGGAAAGACATGCAAGAAAGAAGAGAAAAAGAGAGGAGAGGGGATGAACGTGGGGAGAGAAAAATAAAAAAGCCAAATGGGGAAAAGGAGGGAAAAGAAAGGAGAAGAGATGGAATGAGAAGGAGGGGATAATAGGAGGGAAATGGAGTGAGCAGATGAGAAAAAGGAGAAAAGTAAGGAAAATAGGAGTTGAAAGAAATGGAGAGGAAAATGGACAGGTGGGGAAGAAAGATGAGAGTAAACAGTTAAAAAAGTGAAGGGATTATTGGAGGAAAGCCAGGGAAAGTAAAAGAGAAGGAGAAGAAACAAAAACCTCGAGGTTTCATAACTCTCCTCCTGCACCAGATCCCACAACTTCAGACCAACACCGGTGTTGGGTTTCATAGAAGTGCTGATGCCGAGGACACGCGTCAACCAAAACAGGACGTCTGTCGTCGCCTGCAGCTTCAACATCCCCGTCATGTGCCCAGCTCAACTCAACTCAATTCAACTTTATTATTTGTCCCTTGAAGGGTGATTTGTTTTGCAGCAGTTTACACAAGCATTCCAGTAAGCAAACAATAAAAAACAAATTAAAAAAGTAAAAACTACACAAAACAATAAAAATGTAGCAAAAACTGTAAAAACTCAATACAAACCATAAATAATAAAATAAATGAAGACAGCAGCAAAAAACCACAGTTTAGTACCTCGTCTTCTCGGTGTTTATAACTCGGATAGAGGCAAGCACAAAGGAGAACTTGTACCTGTTTTTTGTGGCCTGGGGTACTGCCAGACGAAGGCCAGAGGGGAGTAACTTATACTCCTGTTAAGAGGATGAGTAGCATCCATAAGAATAGACCAGAGAGTTTCACCTGCAGTCAGCAGTCAGTGTTGGAGCAGCAGAGCTAAGATTAGGAGGCTGGATCCATATCCATGAGGCAGACATCACTGTGGTGCTGTATTGTCATGAGAATCAGTGTGTTCAAGGCCAGGAAAGTAGCATCTCTGCTGATTTAGTGTTATCATCATGTTCATGGTACTGCTGCTGTCACGTGAGCCAATATTCCATCTACAGCCTCGGAGCTGCAGCAGATAGGAGCAGTTTGTTAAAGTGCTTCACAAGGCAGCAAAATAAAAACAGACATGCAGCAGAATTAAACACTCTGATAAAAACTAATACAGTGCTGGAAAAAAGTAAAAAATATTATTGAAAGAGACGAATGGCAAGGCAAGCAATTGTTATTTGTATAGCGCATTTCATACACAGGAGTAGCTCAGTGTGCTTCACATAAAAATAACAACAAATCCCAAGAATTAAAAAAAGATTAATAAAAAAAACAAACAAACAAAAAAAAAACCACACACCAGAGGATCCAATCCAGCTCACAGGACGACTTTGCAAAGTCTAAAAAATTACAGAGAAGACATTAACTGCAAATTGTATATTTGTAAAACTGTAAATTTAAAATAATTTCCAGACCTGGACTAGTTGTTTTGGTAATAAAGCAAAATACTGTATTTCTCATTGTTCTTAATATTGCTCATTTTTGTAATATTTTCTCTTGTTTTTGTTTTTTGTCTTTTTATTTCTGACTTTGCTGTTTGTCTGTTTTTGTTGTTTTGTATTTCCTTTTTGTCTCGCTTGTGTTGACTATTTTTTTGTCGTTTTGTTCCTTTTTCTTCCATTTTTTGTCTCGTTTGTGTCCATGTTTTTGTGGCTTTGTAACTTTTTTGTTAATTTTTTTGGCTCTTTTGTTGTTTTGTTTCGCATTGTTTGTCTGATTTGTGTCATTATGTGTCTCATTTTTGTAATATTTTGTCCTGTTTTTGTTGTTTTTTTTGTCAGAATGTACTTTTTTGCACTAAAACAAAGAGAAAAAATTGGAACTGTGATTATTTCTAGGTTATTATGCTCTGATTTTACTGGTCCAGTCCACTTGAGATCAAATCGGGCTGAATGTGGCCCCTGAACTAAAATGAGTTTGACACCCTTGACTTCGAGGATTTAAGATTCAGGAACAACTGACTCAGCTGAAACAATCACAGCTGGAAGTGAAATAGGATTAAATTACAAACCTGAGTTGCCCCGAGGATAAAACTGAGTCAAGCTTTAGTTCGTTCTGCAGGTTGCTCCAGGTTGAAGGTGAACAATGAGTCAAACTGGATTTTCCAAACTCAGTAAAACCAGCCGACACCTGAATTAAAGTGCATTTGCATTGACCTTTAATGGTTATAATCTACTTTAACCTCCTGTTAGATTTGTTTCTCAGGAATGGCAAAAATGTCCCTAAGTCATGTTTACTTATCCAAAAATGTCAGAAATAAATAATCCCAACAAACATTATTTATATCTCACAGACAGAAACCATAATATCACATATTAAAACTGAATTTAGGATAAATTATGAGCTTATTTCAGGCTTCAGAGATTTCAGAAACAGTCTGAACAAATTTGCTCGATGTGGTTGCTGTTACGTCATTCTGCTTACGACAGTTGTCCACAAACTCCAAACCTAACAGAATCACCAGAATAACACTGACAGCATGCAAATGTTCTTTTCAATAAGACAGCAGCAGTTTCTAATTAACAACAACAGATAGCAGCTCGAAAACAGACCAAAAATTCAGATGACTGATGCTAAATGTGTGCAGAATTAATCAAAACTTCTTCAAAATGGCAAAAAAGGTGCAAATGTCTCGAAAATGTGAAAAATGAATCATAATTTGTCTAAAATGATTCTAAACGCATTCAAAATGACAAAAAAGGTCCCAAAAATGACTCAGAAATATGAAAATTGACATTGGATTTATCCAAAATGAATGTAAAAAAAGAAAAAAGAAAAAAAAGGCTTATAAATTTTTCAAAATTACTCTAACTTTAAAAAAAAGACTTAACTCCATTATCAATCATTTCTATCAATATTTAGTGCAATAGTGTTCTTTGCTTTTCACAGATCATAGCTCAAAGGAAAATTCACTTGTTTTTCCTTAAAAATTAATGTTAAAACTTTTTTAATGCACATTTGAAAAACCTACATATAAAATACAATACTTTTGCATTACATTGGTTTTTTTTAAAAATGTTATTTTACAGGGCTGCACAGTGGCGTAGTGGTTAGCACTTTCGCCTTGCAGCAAGAAGGTCCCTGGTTCGCGTCCCGGCTTTCCCGGGATCTTTCTGCATGGAGTTTGCATGTTCTCCCTGTGCATGCGTGGGTTTTCTCCGGGTACTCCGGCTTCCTCCCACAGTCCAAAAATATGCTGAGGTTAATTGATTACTCTAAATTGCCCGTAGGTGTGAATGTGAGAGTGATTGTTTGTCTATATATGTAGCCCTGCGACAGACTGGCGACCTGTCTAGGGTGTCCCCTGCCTTCGCCCGAGTCAGCTGGGATAGGCTCCAGCCCCCCCCGCGACCCTAGTGAGGATTAAGCGGTGTATAGCTAATGGATGGATGGATGTTATTTTACATCTGGATTTTTTTTTTCTTTCTAGGGAGTTGATAAATCGACACAGGACACGTCTTCTGTTCAGGGTGACCAGTATGTGAAATGAACCATTTTATGTTGTTTACACTTGTTAGGCCGAGCAGAAGAAGTTTCATTCCCAAATCATACTTTTAACAATTTTTTAAAAAGCTTTTTTCACTTTAAAATGGGTCAATTTGACCCACAACATAACAGAAGGGTTAAAGGAACACTTTGAGGAAAAAGTGCTGCTTGCTTTGCTTTTTTACACAAGTATTTTATCTTCCAGTAAGCTGAGCCTGAAAACAAGCAGCTGGTTCTGCCAAAAGCAATAAAAACTCTCAGTTTAACACTTTACATCTCATTTGTTAGACCTATACATAAACCAAAGTACAGACATTTTATGTTGCTGTAGCTGCAAGTGTTTGGAACAAGAAAAATGTCAAATTCTCATTGTCAGAAAGGTGATAAAGGTTGTGATTTGACCTTGGAATTTTGTAATTTTAGCAAATTACAACAAGAAAATGTATTAGTAGAACTTTAACAGGCAGATTTTCCCATTTTTAGACTCCATATATTTAAAAAAAAAAAAAACAAAACACACTTGTATGCCAGTTTTATGTATCTTACAGTGTACAGAAAGCTCTGAATCAGCATTTACGGGATAATAAAACTAACAACATAATAAAATAGAAGAAAATCTTAATATAAAGTTCTTAATATAAAGAAAATCTTAATATAAATTTAAGTGTGGTAAGTTCTAGAATTTTGGCTGCTGTTCTGTCCTTTGTGCAGATATGCAAAGTATTGTGTTTAGACATGCACCTCTCTTTGTCCTTGTAGGTTTCTGAAAAACACTTTAAAGCGACTCCCGCATCTGTATTTTATTCTGCTGTCTCTCTGTGTTGGAAACTCTGTCAACATGTTGGCTCAAACAAACCATAAAATGTGATCTAAACAGCTCAGGGTCAAGCTGTGGATGGAGCCTATATGAAGTCTGAATAAACATTACAAGATGAGACGGAGCAGATAAGGCTGTTAGATTCTCAAACAAGATCATAATCAGGTGAAGATTGCAGTTTATGAACATCTAATGTCTTTTTAGTGTCAAACATGGGCTCAAATGGGTCATTCCAGAATTGGAGGACATTTTACGCCCCACCCATCAAATTTCAAATACTCCATGTACAAAATACGACAACATGCAATTGCTGTGTAAATTAATGCTGTGTAAATGCTCAAAATTTTTCCACAATTTGTCCAAATTTGTTCAAAATGACTCCAAATGTGTTCAAAATTACTCAAAATCTATCCAGAAATGTTTGAAGTTTGTCCAAAATGACTCAAAATGTATTTAAAATTACTCCAGATCTGTCCAGAAGCACTAAAAATTGGTCCAGAAATGCTCAAAATGTGTCCAAAATGACTCCAAATTTGTCCTAAATGATTTAAATTGTCTTAAAACACTCGAATATGTTAAAATTTACTCCAAATTTGTTCAGAAACTCTCAACATTTGTCCAAAATGACTCCAATTTTGTCCTAAATTACAAAACATTTGTCCAAAATTACTCCAAATGTGTTCAGAATTATTCAAAAACTGTGCATAAATGCTAAAAATTTGTCCAAAATGATTTCAAATGTGTTTAAAATGACTCCAAATCTGCCCAGAAGTGCTAAAAATGTGTCCAGAAATGCTCCTCTTCTCCTCTTGGTCAGCAGTAACAGCTAGCTAAATATCTAGCTTCTACTCCTGAGAAAAAGCTAACATTAGCATGGATTAGCAACCCTGTCAGCGTGTTTAGAGTAGGGTTAGCAAACAACAAATAAAACATGGAATAAAAATGGTACCATTGATGTGTAAGCTGAGCCAATCAAGCCTCTGATAGTTTATTACCTATTTTCGATGAATATGGAGAAAAAAATTGTAAGAGAGAAGGTTTATTTTTTTAAAAATTTGAAGCCCAAATGTCCTCCAGTTCTGGAATGACCCATATGTATAAATATGAGATGTGTCAATGTATAATGCAGGACGTAGGCTCAGAGATCTCCCAGTCCTGTCGAGGTTTTGTGAGGATGGATGGTGCTGGTTAATGTTTTGTCAGACATTGCAGATAGCGAAGGGAATCGTTTCCTGCATTTCCACTCAAAGAATAGCTGCATACCAGCCTGAGTGACTCACTGCTGCCATATAAACCAGCCAGGACCATAAAACACTGTCAAACATTGTTTTCTGGAGAGGAAACATGCCAGAGTGCAGGACAGGTGAATCCTGTTATCGAAACGTCTACCTGTGACTTCCCTGGAAACTGCTGTGGAGATGAACCCAAACAAACGAATAAAAACCTCAGGAGGAACTGCAGGCTGTCACAGTGAGTTTTATGAGCATCCTTTGCTTTTAGCGCCATCTTGTGAACCGCTGGAAGAAAAACAACAAGGTGATGTCAAAAATAAAGCAGTAAAGTATAAAGTAGTGCTTTGAATACGACTCATTTATCTTTCTGAATTGGTGAAAGCAGTTTTCTTTAGTGGATTATATCAGCTTTGTCTCTTTAAACTGGTAATCTAATGTCAGAAAACGTGAAAATTAGGTTAAGAAATGGAAAAAACTGCACGTCTAATGACAAAAAATACATTTTAAACTCTGTGTAATGCAAATATTTAAGTTCAAGTCAAACTTCAAGTTGACTTTCCTTAAAATGTACTGCAGCAATGCTCATTTGAGAGAAATCAGATGACTCAAGTAGAAATTAATGTTGCTTGTTAGCTTCATTTTGACAGACTTTATTCAACTGAGGCAACTCATAGGTTGGTCCAAAAATTCCCTATTTTCAGTGGAAATTTTAATCTTCACTGTCTGAATATTATGTATTTCGGTTTATCAGGATCTTTCATGGAATTTAACTGTGCAATGAAGCAGGATATGTTGAATTTGATAAGCGATTTAATATCTATTTGTAGTTTTTAGTACTTAGAATAGACATGAATACAAACAGTTAGAGTGACAAACCAACATAAAGTGTCTTAATGAGACGTTGGGCCTTGATGTGCTGCTAAAACAGCTCCTTAGTCTCTTAAACTGTACTGAAGGAATGAAACACTATTCTTCTAAAAGATATTCCCTCATTTGGAGTTTTGATGATGGTGGTAGAGTGTCGTCCAACAAGTCGGTCTAAAATCTAAGGTAGATAGGCTGAACTCTGGTATCTGCGACAGCCATCATTTTCTTCAAACCATTCACTGTCCGCTTGTGTCCTATAAATGGAGCTACCGCCATCCTGGAAGAGACCATTGGTCTATCAGGATAGAAATGTTTCACAATTGGATAAAGACGATCAATCAGAACAACTTTGTAGACCAAAACTACAGCAGAAATGAACCGCTGGATCCCTCCACCATAAAGATCAAGGAATCAGGGTTTTCCTTCATTAATATGATGCACTCTGTGACAGGATGACACCGATGTCCTTCCTTAGTTTTGTGATATTTTGTATTGTTGTTTACTGCTGTTTTGTATGTACGGATATTGGGGGAACATGAGGAACTTCTTACCCATACACATGTAGCCCTTTGATGTGCAGTGTGAGTCAGAAGATACTCATTTTCCATTGGATTTGGGTCACTTTTTACGCATGTTACGCATCAAAGGGTTAAAATGGTTCTGTATTATCACTATTTTTTTGTATTGTATACTTTTATTTTTGTCTATAACATCTTTAGCACATATACTGTTGTTCTTGTGTATTTAAATTAAGGAAACACATACCATACTATGCCCTGGTTTCTATGAAAACAAAAGTGAAACAACAGCTCTGCATTTCTGACTCAATGTCTCCTTCAGCTGGATATTAGTGGTTCTGCAAAGCAAAGTGAAAATGTTTACTGTTTTCTCCTGCTATGTTTACACTCTTGCTTTGATTTACTCAATTAAACTCAAGAAACCTCAGATTCTGCGCACTGTAATTTGAAAAATATTGAAAGGTTGCAGCAAATTTGATGAAAATCAGACGTGTTTTCAGTGCAAATTCCTACCAGAGACGTTTAAATGGATGAAATTCGTGGAGCTACTGTAGTGTAATATTTTTTGAGTACAATGTGCTTAGAGTAAAAGATGATATAATTATGCTATTAAACTATTAAAGAAAAGAGTTAAGCATGTGTATGATATACATAATAATCAAGGTTCTAGTAATCACTGATATTTTGATGGTATGGTTGTGTGTGTGTGTGTGTGTAGGAGACAAATTAAAATGTATTTTTGGAAAAAAGACAAATTACATACTTTGCAGAAAAATGAAATATGGAGTACTCAGAACATAGCTGTGTATACTTAAGGCAACATACACTACCAGTCAAAAGTTTGGACACACCTTCTCATTTAGTGTTTTTTTTTTAGCGCCTTCAATTTTTAATAAATCGTCAACAGTGTCAACAGCAATTACACCTCCTCCTCCATGCTTCATACTGGGAACCATACATGTGGAGACCATCCATTCACCTTTTCTGTGTCGCACAAAGACATGGCGAGTGGAACCAAAGATCTCAGATTTGGACTCATCAGACCAAAGCACACATTTCCACTGGTCTAATGTCCATTCCTTGTATTTCTTGGCCCAAACTAATCTCTTCTGCTTGTTGCTTTTCCTTAGTTGATGTAGAGATGTGCCTGCTACTAGAACTCTGTAAGGCATTTATCTGGGCTCCAATTTGAGGTGCTGTTATCTTGACATTTCTGAGGCTGGTGACTCAGATGAACTTATCCTCAGCAGCAGAGGTGACTCTTGGTCTTCCTTTCCTGGGGTGGTCCTCATGTGAGCCAGTTTCATCGTAGCACTTGAGTTTTTTGCGACTGCACTTGGGGATACATTCAAAGTTTTTGCAATTTTCCAGACTGACTGTTCTTCAGTTCTTAAAGTAATGATGGACTGTCATTTCTCTTTACCTAGCTGATTGGTTCTTGCCATAATATGGATTCTAACAGCTGTCAAATAGGGCTGTCAACTGTATACCAACCAGACTTCTTCATGACACAACTGATGGTCCCAACCCCATTAAGAAGGCAAGGAATTCCACAAATTAACCTTGAGAAGGCACACCTGTGAAATGAAAACCATTTTCAGGTGACTACCTAATGAAGCTCATCGAGAGAATGGCAAGAGTGAAGAAAATATTAAATGAGAAGGTGTGTCCAAACTTTTGACTGGTAGTGTCTATATATATATATATATATATATATATATATATATATATATATATATATATATATATATATATATATATATATATATATATATATATATAGTATTGTATTATAATTACACTACAAGATAATCCACATGCATGACAAAATACAGAAATTGTTAAAGCTACTGTAATTGATTTCCTGCCACAAAAACTGTAATTCGTATTCAATTTCTGGAAATCTTTTAACAAATAGAACCAGTAAAGGAGCTTTGTCCTTGCTTTACTTGAACCTCACCTTAAAGGAAGGTTCTACTGAGAAGTTGAACTCAGATCACTAGAGTCAAAGTCCAGAGTGCTAACCATTACACCATAGAACTACCACACATGACACCAGATGGTACAAAACCTGCATGGTAACACTGTTTTTTTATGGTTCAATGATCTGTGTCTGTAGTGTCTTTAAGTTACAAACTCTCCTAACGCTGTCAGGATGGCTGAGAGGTCTAAGGTGCTGCCTTCAGGTCGCAGCCCTCCCCTGGAGGCCTGGGTTTGAATCCCACTTCTGACAAATGGTGTTTACCAGTTGCAGCTTCTGTCACTATAATAAGAAACCTCAAGCTCATTGAAAGAATGCAAAGGGTGCTTATTCTGAAGAATATAAGACAAATCTAGTTACTTCATAATTGCTTGTTTACTACATAATTCCATATATCTTGCTTCATAGTTGCGATGCCTTCAGTGAGAATCTAAAATGTAAATAGTCATGAAAATAAAGAAAACCCACTAAAGTTAAAGGTGTGTCCAAACTTCTGACTGGTAGTGTAACTGTCACAAATGTACAGGAAACCTAACAGTACGTAATGATATAATAAGCATGAAGTCTGTCACAAATAGGGGTAAAATGTGCAGTGGGGCTAAGACAGAGTCTGAACATGTCTGGGCATGTTCTGTATAAAACGTGACTTAATGGCGAAATCTGATAAACTGATGTCAAAATCTCACCAATAGATTTAGAAAAGCGTCAGTGTCAAAACTGTCTCTCCAAGATACACTCAGTAGGCATGGAAAATATGACCAACTCTCACAGCATAAAGATGATGCACAGCTCAGTATCTGTTTTTTCTTGTGGTGTTATCACTGCTAGGAATTGATCCTGGATTTTCTGTTGACAATAAATACTGCTGCCTCTGAATGCTGACTTCTCCTGGTGACTTTATGAAGATTTTTAAAGAAACTTTTTAGACATGTTAACACGGTCAAGTCTTAGACTCTGGCCCATGATTTGGGACATTGTTTCCACATCACTACAACTCGTCATCTAATAAATCTGACCTTTGACCTTCTGAAAGACACATCCACACATGATAAAACAGAGGAGACTCCTCTTACTTACTCAACTCAGTTTATTTACAGAGTGTTTGAAGAGCCATGTATGCAAATGTACTGAAATTACTGACAGAACTCCTCTTACTTTTCTTTACACACGGGGAGCTGATTAATCAGACTTTGATCTCTCAATAGTTTGATCTAAATGCTTCAAAAATCCAGTGAGCGACTGTTTCTCGACTTAGATTACTGTCAAGTCACTTCAGGGAAACAATAAATTAACCAGGTTTTTTTTTTTTTTTGAAGCCGTGCTCCGTCTTTCCAGACTTGAGTAAATGTTAGAAACAGTTAATATTTCCGGGGCGAGGACAGGACACAAACAAATCTAAGCAACAACGGCGGGCCTGCGATAATCCGATAAAGAGCAAAGAAAAGAAGATGAACCAAAAAAGAACAGAAAATACTAAAACATTGACACCTCTCGGATGAGCCAAACTGAAGCAATATGATCGTGGAGGGTTTAAAGTTGTGATCTGATCCCTCTAAACCATCAATACAGCATCTTTTAAAAGGAAAGTTTAAGGATTTTTAGACATCAGTTCTCTACAGCCAATAGAAAATCCATAATCGCATGATAAAACCTTTAACTTTTTAACACATTTTATTTGTAACACCACTTTTTTAAGCTACCACAATGACCCAATTTCCCCTCAAGAGACAAATAAATGCACTAGTATCATCATCACAGATCAAAAAACAGCAAAAGCAGGTTAAGACCAACTCGTAAAAGAGGACAAAACCTCTCAACTCTCCCTTTAAAGAAAACAAAGCCTCAAATCTGACTAAACCCACCCGAGAAGAAGAACTAGTCTGAACTGTCCTGATATCAGTTTGGTTATGCCTTTTTTTTCCATTTAAAAAAATGAAGTAACAATGAAAATAAAATAGAGAACAGGCAACACAAATAGCATGGACAGATGGTTAAAAAAGGAAAATAAAAACAAGTTAACTTCCTACACTCTTAAAAAAAAACAGACGCCATTTTCAACACATCTTCTACATGATTACAATTAGTTCCTTTTCGGACATTTTTTCTTTCTACCTCTCTGAATGTGTTGGGAATGACTTCTTAAGCATGTGGAAGTGCTCTGCTCACCCTCCCCAAACTGTCCAACAAGGTCCGAAAGCCGATCGCTGACAAAGACAAAACAGAAAACGAAAGAAGCAAACATTATACCCGCAGATTCTGAGAGTTACATGTTGAAACTTGCTTCACGATTGCAAACTTTCCTACTGCTGACGTTAAACGAGCGGATTTTACATTATTGTAACTGGGCTCAGGCACATGATCACACAATTATCCGTCTTTCTTAACAAACTAGGACCAATTTTGAGATGTAAAATTACACCTGCAGGGGCCACAAACTGACACTAACCGTCGACTAAATGCTGTTGAACATTAACTGTGACTGTGAAGTATTACTGGCAGCTACTTTCCAGAGGTCTATAAACACATTTTACAGGAAAGATGTTGTCTGAAAAGGTTGGTTCTGCCCTTTGAGACCTTCGACTTCAGCAAGAGGTTATATTTTCTGTGTGAAACCCTTTAGATTAACTTGATTTCATGTCAGATTTTACAAATAAAATCACTTTTCTGTGTGATAAAAACACCATTTTTGTGTTTAGTATTAAGTGGTCCCATGCGCTCCTGTGATGATGCTACAGTAGCTGCACCACCAACTACATGTTGTGTTCTGAGGTGCCGGTATGAACACACAGAAGTGGTTGTATTCCCCTACAAACGGTAAAGGGAAACCTCCTCATTTATGTGTTTTTGTCTGTGTGGGAGACCACAGCTGTACACGCTCTTATGTGCTGAAATAACACGTCATCTCACAAAAAGACATACAGATGTGTTGACAAATAATGCATGTGTTAAAAGAAGGACAGCTTTAATGCAAGTATATTTTTGCAAACGTACCAGTATGTGCCTAGTTCAGGACAACATATTGCGTGTGATTTTTTTAAGACTGTAGTGGGGAGGGTGTCATTCTCTGTCCATGCATTTAAATAGCAACACGGGGGGGGGGGGGGGGGCTAACACACATTTAACGCGTCTTAGAGAGGAAAATAAGTCACCCAGAGGTCTGCAGCAGTAAATCTCGTCATTTCTTTCAAATAGATTTGGACTTATAATCTTTTTTTTCTCTTTTTTTTGTGTGTCCGTTAAATTCAAATGTTGACAGAATAGGAGTACATTTTTGTGGATCACATTCAGACGCCTCGTCTCTCTTCTTCTACATGTCGTTGCCCGCGTAGAGCCTGGTCCATGTTCGGGCTGCGAAGAGACAAAGAAATAGAAGTTTTGATGGGTTTGAAAAGAAACAAAGAAATAGAAGCGTTGATGGGTTTGAAAAGAAACAAAGAAATAAAAGTGCTGATGGGTTTGAATGTGTACAGAAGGTGCAGGACAGTAAATAAGACTCAGAAAAACAAGCAACCAACAGTAACTGGAATGTTCCACTGTTTATGAATACAAATCTAAATAATGACTCAGTTAATCTTTGAGATCATCAATTTCATGATTAACTTATTTAAAAAGCATATCAAGCAATAACTGAAAGCTTTAATTGATTCCACCTACAACAGCAACTAAATGTTTTTTATTGTGTCTTATCTGCAAACGGTTTTCTCAGTAAATGAGGTAATTACTTGGTCTTAAACCCTCTCTGTGTGTTTTGGCTCTGTTGCTTTTTCATTCTCATTTTTCACTGCAATATAAAGTCATGCTCTTCTATGGAAACAAAACAAGTTTAAAATGTCTTCTCTGCAGTATCGCATGCTTGCAGTAACACAAACTATTAAAAAAAGAACTGTTTCTTTGATAATTCATTTTACAAAACTTGAAAAAAAATCTAGACTCTACATAAACAACATTTTTCGAGATGCCCACAGGTGTTACTAATACTAGGAAAATGGAGACTGTCCATACTGTAGATTGGTAAAAGTTGCCCAAATTAACCATATATCACAGATGAGTACTTCAAGGACCATGTGATAGTTGAAAAGCAACAATTCGTTTTGGTTTGACAGATTCTGGCTCTGACAAGTTGCAATTTTAAAAAAACACAAAAAGATAATCTAGATAGCCTTTCATACCGGCAAGTTTTACAGCTCAGGGGGGTTAAATTCTAAGAAACCAGTTTTTCAAAGTTGAACTGACTTTTTGAAATCACTTCTCAGTTAATTCTCAGACTATGAGAACCCAACATGTTGGTATTTTTACTTTTAAAAAGTTACTCAAATTTATGCTTATGATAAATAAAGTAACATACTTCAGCTTTTGTTCCAGCTACCCTTTTCACGATCTGTTTTACCGTCAAATTGGTTTTCACACATGAGGAATCTGACAAAGTTTGGTGCTGACAAAGTAGAGAGGGTTTACTGGTTTTCTATGCATCGTATTAAAGATAGTCAAAGACACTGGGATCATTATTTCTATGCCAAGGAATGCGGCAGAGTTATGTGACGATCAGCGTATGTTTGTCTGTCTGTCTGTCCATTAGCAACATTACTGAAAAACAGACAAACGGATGTGGATGAAATTTTCAGGGAAGGTCAGGAATGACACAAGGACCAAGTGATTAGATTTTGGCAGTGATGTAGCTTATAGTCTGGATCCACGGCTTTGTTCAAGATTTCTGTATCACTGTGAGATAGCGACATGGCTTCACTGCAACTATGACAACAAGTGAACACTACATCAGCTGCCTGCTGATGATCACATGATTGTGATCCTACTACAAATCCACCGCTGTGGACTTATCGGGACTTATCCATGAGAAATAATACAAGGAACAATTGATTAAATTGTGGGGGTGTTTCTGACTCTTATCAGTTCCCGCCGCCCGCTACATACTTAGGTCACGAGATTCAGTATCTGTACATAACGTACACATGCATAACACACGCCCGTGGTCAGCGCAAGGTCCTTCTGTTTGTGGATACATCTATATGAAATGGACACATTCTATGTTGCCGTGATTTCTGATCATCAATAACTGATAAACAAATGCTGCATTTCTTTAAAAAAAAATAAAAAATAAAAAATGCTGCATTTCTGACAATGCCATATGTGGGAATGAACAGCCTTGGCGGAGGACTGTGCTCTCTCAGTGCTTTTCAAGCTGTCTTTAATCATCAAAGGTTTTTAAATGAAAAATCAACATTGTCCCAAAATAAACATAGTTAGGAATAAAATGCATGTCTGGCTACAAGTCTACAGTTTAGTTTGAAAGCTCATATACAAATAAATATGGCACGTTTTACAGAAAGTTTAAGTATTTTTTGTATTTTGCCCAGTGCCCAAAGTGTAGATTTGACAAGAACTGTATTTTCTATCTGCATCCCCCAGTGATCCATCCTAATAAGAGCCTGCATGTTACATGTTAATTACACTACAAGAGAGACCTGATGTTCTCTGCAATTAGGTGGAAAATATGTGCATTTATCAGTGTCTGTGTTCTGCCAAGCCGAGCTGAAAAATATCTGCATTTTGGATATTGCCAAAAATCTGTTAGATCATTCTGACTATAATATCTTCAAATGTGGACTATTGGTAGAATTAAACAAGCAATCTGAAGACTTCACATTGAGCTCTGAGCAACTGAGATGGGCACGCAGAATAATAAAGCGACTGAATAAATTAAAACTACTCCTGAATGCACAAAAAAACTACACTGTTCTTTTAGTTTCTTTGCTGAAGAACATTGGAGTTCCAGGGAGAAGATATCTAACAATGTTTTGGTTCTCCAATTTGAAAAGAGAATAGGAATCGCAGGCATTTCCACAGAATCAGACAGACAAACACTGTTCAAAAGCCCGTCTCAAAAGTAAACATTTATATTATGCTGGATTGCTGCACACAGAAGTTGCTTCTGGGCCTGGTATTTAGAATGAATTACCATTTTGTTAGCACCCCAACATTCAGTCAACTGATAAAAAAAAAAACTGTTATCAAGGTAAATATTATGTTAAAGCTACTTTGTCTCTCATTTACTGCCAACAAAGTGATGAAAGAACGTCACTCTGTAAGCACTAGATGCTTGTTTACATATGAGAAGTTGCACTACACCCAAAATGCAGGGGAACAGCAAATACATCCAGTTGAAGAAATGTCTCTAATGGATTGTGTTCTCAGATGTTTTCTACCTTTGTCCCTCCCACAACTTCACTGACTTGTCCACTCAGTAAAACCACCATTGAGAAAGTGACACCAGTCATTTAGATCATTTGATACAATCTGTAATGTGGGTGGCAATTCAGAGGTCTGGAGCTGAGCTACTGTGTGCTGCCATCTGTCAAAGTGTTTCTCATGCTGGAAATCTGTGGCACTGAGACTTCAGAGCGGCCGATCGAGGAAAATGTGAATCCAATCCTCACCTGTCTCAATGGCATGGCTTTCGTTTTTCTTCCACTGCTCTGCAACATCGTTTGCCAGGGGATCATCTGGATTGGGAGCACTTAATAACGCCTGGATAGATAGCAACACTGTACGGATCTGCAGGGCTGGAGACCACTTGTCTGTGACAGACAAGAGAAGATGCAAAAAGACAAACAAATGACAGATTAAGGGTCAGATATGGAAAACAGGGAAACACGTGATGGCAGGAAAGCAACCACAAAGCGCCAGTGACAGAGACGACAAATAGCAGCTTTAATGGCTGAGAGTTGAAGGTCATTACAAAGTGCACCAAGATCCACTTTTTCCTAAAGCTTTTTGATAATGGAAAACAACTCTGGCAGTGTTTCTTTAATACCGTAACACAAGTTTGGCAACCGCTCTGCTGCTCTTTACAAATAAACATTACTTGGAGCCTATTTATCCAAAATTTTGATTTAATAGCTGTAATCATATGTACCTCCGGTGGCTTTCTGCTCTTTGCAAATACAAGCTGCTGCTTTTCAGCTGTTTCATTAAATTATTTCCTTAAAATAATGAAATCTGTGGTTCCATGCTCCAAATACCTGGTGTACTCATGTGTGTATAGGCTGGATATGAAAGATGGATGTAACTACACTATGGACTATGAAAACTGAAACCAAAAGGAGGCGTCAACTCTGGTTGTAAAAAGAAGTCTGACTGTATAGAAGTCTATGAGGAAACAACCTCACTTCTCTGTTGATCGGTGACCTGAATAAACATTTTCCTAATCAGTTCATGGTGTCAGTTGCTATTTTCAAGACTTTGTAAGTACTGCATGAAATTTGTATTTCAAATCATGGCCTCTCTTTGAGTAAAATAGACAGTAAAGGATGGTGTGTCTTCGGGCAGGGCTACCTTGTGATTGACAGGCCGCTACTGTACTGCCATTTGCAATGTACTTGGTTTATCCAATCAGACCTGAAGCTCTCGCATTACGTCTGGTATCGAAAGTTCAGTACACAAACCAATGGGTGGTATCACTTACATTTGGCCCATTTTCATACACAGTTTTATGTTAGTGTGAAAAAGAGCAATTTGTGTAGACCTGTCAGTCTAACCATTAGGTGTCTAAGTAGCAGAAATTTGACATTTACAGACAGCAAATTGAAGTTTTTTTATATCACTATTTTAGTTAAGACTGTATAGTACAATAGCAAAGGTAGTCTTGGATAAGTTTTTGTTCAGTATCTGCCTGCCGTCAAACAGCAGCTAGCCAATGGAAGCAAGTGTTTGGCAAATCAAGACAAGTGAAAACATCATTTTTAATGCCAGTGCAGAAACAGATAGTCTGCGGATGTCATATAAGCATAAAAGCCATTAACGTGAGTGATTTTTTGTTGTTAACAGCAGCTTAAACTGCTAATGAAGCACCCCATTACTACAAGGAAAGGAATCTTAAAAAAGCTACTTTATAGTCCCGAAAGAATGCTGACTGTATGTTTCCACGCTAATGTCAACCAAAAAAAATCATATAAATGAATTGTCTGACACTTTTTCTTACCTTTCAAAATGTCTAAACATATTCTTCCCAGCTTGTCGACATTGGGGTGATAGATTTTGGTCATGAATCGCACTTTGGGAGCTGCCATGGGATACTCTTCTGGAAGAAATAGTTCAAGTTTAAATGTGCCTCCTTCAAAAGGAGAATCTTGAGGCCCTGCAATGACCACATGGAAGTAACGTGCGTTCCCTTCATCAGGTGTAGCCGTGATCCCTGGAACAGGCTCTGCCATCAACCGCTGTGTCTCCTGAGTGCGGTCAGAGGGAGAAACACATAACACCGTTGTTGACATTTCTGAATAAAAAAAAAAACTGTGCCGTAGGAAGAACTGTGGAGGTGTCAGCAGACAACACACTTTCAAGTATATAATGGATGAAAACGTACAATTTCACCCGGGTTAGTCATGCGTACACACTTTCAACTCTCCCACACAGGCAAGACAACAATCATCGAGCTACAGAAACTAAAAGGCAGAGATGAGGGCCGGAGCACTTCTCACATGCTGTACAATGACTTTAAAATGAACACAAAACTTTCCACTGTGCTCCACAGGAAATCTGGTAACTAAAATAGCTCAAATTCAAAGTAACATTAACACTAAACATCATCATCAAATAATCTGCTCAGTATTTTGTAAGTATTTTACATTTTTTTGTCTAAAAGTTGCCAGAAAATAATAACAAATGTTCGTATTTTCCAGAGCCTAGTCTGACTCACTGGATGTGGACCGCAAGTATAAGCCGGTCATTTTTTCTCCTGTTTCTGCTCTCTACATCTTACTGTTTTCAAAATCCCCTCCACTAGAGGAAATAATACCCACATCTGGGCTAACGGCTTATTTTGCAGCGAATGTGGATTGTGCCGTAAGCCAGCCCTGTTAGTTTTTTGGGTAATTGTAATGACTGTGTTTGGTTTCCTGCATGCAAATGTAACGCCAAAACATTTCTGCCGTCACTATTCTGAGGTGACACCGTTGCTGCGTTCTCGGTTTAGCTCCGCCCAATTTAATTGTTTGGCTTAATAAAGTTCAGAGTGTTTTTTCCCGCTATAGTAGAATAATAGGGGCCAATTCATGCGTTTCGTGTCCATGTGCGCAGAGCGATGTGGTCTTTGAAAGGAAATTTGGTTCTAGGAATATTACCACAGACACGCATTGCCCCTCTTATTGAACAGAAAAAAACATATGGGGCTCCTTTGGATGTATCCGAATGGCTCTGGCTTTCAACTTTTAAGCAGCTAGATACAGATTGGGGTTGAAGCAAGAAATCAGTGATTATTCCTGAGGTTCGTTTAGCACAGTGGATGAACATATCACAGGTTTCTGGAGAATTCAGATCTTCCCACTGTGTTTGGGCATGTACAAATAAAGCATCCCCACAGAGAGTGAAAACTTTGATCTAAACTCATCTAATCATAATTTATTTTTAAAGGTGTGGATGACAGAGAATGTCCTCTTCTAAACAAGCAATTGTTTTCCTGTCGCAAAAGTAGATCATTTATGCTGTAAACTGGTCTGCCTGGTTTCAAAAAACTAAAACCTAACATCTAAAATCCAGTGTTACCATAGCAAATGAAAAAGTAAACCAGGAAATATATTCATTTTAAGCAAGGCAGCACTGTACATTAAAAATATATAAAATTCAAAATCAGTTAGAAAAATTTGCTGCAGATTCATAGTTTCTGTCTGAGCATTTTTTGGGTTTTTCTAAAATTGCATTATCCATTTAATAGTTCTTTCATTTAGTATGTATAAAATTATACTAGTAGTAATATTGTGAAACACGGAACAGCCGTCAATGGAAATCAAAAGAAAGAAGCGGAGCATTTTTTAATTTCTACATTTGATACAGCAGGTGCAGCGAAACATCTGCAATGAACAGGAAGGAAACCAGTCTACTGTTTAATTACATAATCGTGTTTCTTTGTTGTCGGGGAGAAACAAAATGCCTGTTTCCATAGCAGAAGCTGGGTGGTGTTTTCAGTCCGTCAACGTTGTGTTATTGCCCATGAAAACCTGCTAAACCTGAGAAATAGCTGCTGGATGTGGCGGAAAAGGCTGATCGCGCCCACTGCCGGGCCTGGCCCGCAGGAGCTGCGGTGAAGCTGAAGGGAGGAGACCGCAGCGGCCCGAAATTACTGCCGCACTTTTAGTCTCATTTTATACTAAATAAGCAAAACTAGCATGTTCGCTTCATTGGGGGCGTTTAGACGTTTCGAGACCACAAGGGCAGCGTTTCACATCAGCGCCAGACATGTGTAAGAATCAGCAAAGCTACAGCTGCTAGCCTAGCTCATTTAGCGAATCCATTCATATGGCGACCGGGACAAACTGGTATAATTTCTTAATTCGTTGTGGAAATTAGTAACGCGGCGTTCTGAAAATTACAAATCAATCTAGGCAACAATTCTGCTTGTACGAATATCGAACCGCACACAGAGCAGAAGGGAGTAAACGGAAGTGGCAAACAAAACACTCGCAGCGAGCTAGCTCGATAAGAGCTAGCTGTGCTAACCGCGCTAGCGGCAGGCTACACGCGAGATGGGAGTAACTGTACGTCCATATTGTCACTAAATAATCTCTACTACACCCACACACGGGCTCATTAACGCATATATACACTGTGCGCTGTCAGGTGTACCTTTATAATCCTACGAGGCAAACCGGCCATCTTGTGTTAGCTCTTATATTTTTAGCCGTGGACTCGCCTTCTCTTCAGCTTGGACTGACTGAGCTGCGGGGGCGGGGACTCATATCGCACTGTTCCGGTGGCTGCACATGACGTAAGGACGTAAGCTGTCGTCACAGACTGTAAAAATATATATATACTTTTTAAAATTTACTTATAATTTTATTTTAATGTTGAGCTCAGATTTTAGCCATATTTCCCAACATCTATACAGCGGTGTGCTGGTGAGGGGTAAGAAAAGACTGAACAGACTGATAAAAAGAACCAACTCGGTCTGTGGCTGCACCCTGGACTCCATGTGGAGGTGGTGGGGGAGAGGAGGGCTCTGGCCAAACTGCCCGCCATCACAGACAACACCTCCCACCCTCTGCATCAGACTGTAAACTCCTTAAGCAGTGCCTTTAGTGACCGACTGTTACACCCTAAGTGGAAGAAGGAGTGTGTCCCATCATCAGTCAGACTGTATAATGCCTCATAGCTTTGCTGGTCTACCTCATTTATGTCTACCTCAAAAGTTTATCTTATCTAATCTTATCTTATCTTATTACAGCACATCACCGCTTTAAGTTGTTGAACATGTTTCGAAAGCCACCAGAATTAAAGTTCCCCCATGGTGAAATCAATGTTGAATGTTTGAAAAACTTGGAAGTTGAAAATAAAAACTAAGAATTTGAGGATGTTTAAAATGCCATTCTTCTCTTCTTTTCTCACTTAGACAGCCTCTCAGCTTTTACAAGCCAGTAAGAATTTTGTTCAGTTCAAAGTCCACCAAATGTTCCATGTGCAAGAGTGAACACAGCAGTCTTCATGCACTCCCAGCATCTGGGAAGGTTCAAAATTGATTAGTTTTATTTGTGATGGCAATGTCACCATAATAGTAAACATTTAACAATCTGCAGTTGCATTCATAAAAGAGGGCAACATTGAGCCAATGTGGCTACATTCATCAGTAGAGTCAAAGAACACCATGGCAGTGATGAAAGATTTATCGGAGTTTTACCACATAAAGTATTGTGACGTTATAGCACCAAACTGCAGTATTACCACAGACAAATCTTCAAACCGTTATCCCTCACCAACCCTTTCTTGAACCCATGACCCTGGGATTAAGAGTCTCATGCTCTACCAAATGAGCTAGCCAGGCCACATATGCATCACAAAATGGTGCTAATTTTTTTCTTTTAATCAATGAAACTGATATTTTGGTTGGCTGCAAGAGTGATCACAACAGTCTTCACGCACTGCCAGCATATAAAGAACTTAAGATCCAGTCGATAAGTTTTATTTTTATTTTTCATGGCAATGTGTGCTCATTAATAGAACACCTTCCACAATCTGCAGCAACATTTATAAGAGAGGGCACTCTTAAGCTAACAAATCCACATAGATACATCTATCAGGAAACGTACAGCAAACTATGGCAGTAATAGAAGAATTACAGGAGCTTTACAACGTACATCAGTATGAAATATTAAGATACTGCACTAATTATTGAGCATCAAACTACAGCATTATCACAGACAGATGAATTGTGCTGAAAGATTGCTTCTGCAAACCTTCACTATCATCATTTAAAGCTTCTGTGCCGAACATGGGGCTCAAACCCACGACCCTGAGGTTAAGAATCTCATGCTGTACTGACTGAGCTAGCCGGGCTGCACCTACATGAAAAAATGACTCTAATTCTTTTTTTTTATATATATAAATAAATAAATGAAAATGATTCTTTGGTTTGGATTCATGCTCTAGCAACTGAGCTAGCTGGGCTACACAACCATAAAAAAATTCACCATAATTTTTTTGAGTGAATAAATGCTTTGATTGGCAGCAAGAGTGATCACAACAGTCTTCATGCACTGCCAGCAAGAATGGAAGATCCAGAGGATTAGTTTTATTTTTCATGGCAATGTCTAATCATTAGAAAACATTTCACAATCTGAAGTAGCATTTATAAGAGAGGGTGCTGTTCAGCTAAAAAATCCACATGGCTACATGTATCAGTACATTCATAGCAAACTATGACAGTGATGGAAGACTTAAAATGAGTTTACAACCCATAACTGTATGAACTGTTAAGATATTGCAATAATAAGGAGCATCTCTGGGCTTTGAATCCAGTGATCCAAGTTCAAATCTAGGTAGAAACTGCCTTTAAGGTGAGGTTCAAGTAAAACAAGGAAAAAGCTAGTTTTCTGGTTCCATTTGTGACAAGATTTCCATGAAATGAACATGAATTACAGGTTGGACCAACATCAGCAACTCAACAATGGTTCCATATGTTTTCTCAACTGGTTGCCAATCACCTGGTAAAGCCTACAAGATAGGCTTCACTGTCTAAATTAAGAGGTAGAACACTTGTTATAGTTGGTGGCCTCATGAAACAGACTTAAATTGTCTAGTTGGATCCAGCTGTGTTGTATTTTGTATTCACTAAAAGATGCACCAGCAAATCTCGGTGGGACCTCATTTTGAAGAGAAAATGCAGTTAAATATTGTGTGTTTGTTAAAATGAGCAAAAAGCAGGTTTGTACAGCAATGTGATCACTATCAGGAAAGCCACCTGACCACACACAAAGCATATAAGCATAGTGTTGCAAACAAAAGTACTTCAGTATATTTCTATTGTCCAAACATGCAGCACTATTTCAGCTAGTTTATCCACTAAATCTACCCAAGATGATACAGGTAGATGACCTGGCCCCCGACAACCTTCCATTATCAGGTTATAAGTTTCTTACTATAGAGATAGAAGTTAAGACTAGAGAGCACCGTTTGTCGGAAATGGGATTTGAACCCACACCTCCAGGGGACACTGCGACCTGAATGCAGTGTCTTAGACCACTTGGCCATCCTGACTGTGTTCTCACTGCTCACTTGAAGACATGACAGACACAGCAGTGAATAATTTGGTCTCTATGTAAATGCAGTTTGGGATCTGGGTGTTTGGTACAGTTTGGCAGCTCTGTATAGTAGTTCTGATCATTGATCCATCACATAAACCTTATTATCATGCAGGTTTTGTACCACTTGTTTTCTTGTGTAGTGTTTCTATGGTGTAATGGTTAGCACTCTGGACTTTGAATCCAGTAACCAGAGCTCAAATCTCAGTAGAACCTGCCTTTAAGATGAGGTTCAGGTAAAGCAAGGAAAAAGCTCCTTTACTGGTTCTGTTTGTTACAAGATTTCCATAAACTGAATGTGAATTACTAGTTGGACCAACATCAGCAACTCAACAATGGACCCAGTTGTTTTCTAAAGTGGTTGTCAGTCACCTGGTACTAATGGTAGTTCTTGTGGCCAGAAAACAATTACATCTTAATTTAGTATTAAATTGCAGTAATTGCTGCCCAAACAGCTGAATTGTTTGGTGAAATTTACTTATCCCATACCTTCACGGTCAAAAACTCCTGTGCCCAACATGGGACTTGAACCCACAACCCTGAGATTAGGAGTCTCATGCTCTACCGACTGAACTAGCCGCCCACGCTAAAATGAGCAAATGTTCACTAAAAAAAAAATTATAAATGGATCAAAACAATGATGCAATTTGAATGGCTGCATGAGTGATCACAACAGTCCTCATTTGCTGCAGGTCTTTCCTCCAGTCTTCTCCCCACATTTCCTGTCTCTCTCTCTCTCCTCTATAATAAAGGCTAAAAAGGCCCAAAGAATAATAACTTTAAAAGATGAGCAGCTGGACAAAGCAGAGGATAATTCATTTAAGTTTAGTGGTTTCACTAATATTTACATTAGATGTACAGATGTTCAGCTTCATTTACACCAGAGGTCCTCCTGACTCTTAAAATCACAAAATACTTTCATAAAAAAACAACAGATTTATGATGTTTTACTTTGAAGGACCTAACAGGAAATGCAGCTTATCTGAAATCTGGCTGATTTTACCTTTAATGCAGTTTCTGTCTGTCCCCACTACAGGACAGAAGAAGTTTTCGGATTGCGTCTCCAGATTTCTCCAGATTTCTCAGCCAACAGCCAGAATCAACCAACCAATCAATGTCTAGTGTGTCCAGATTTCACCCTCCGACCAACTAGAGGGCAAGTTAACCTCAGTGACCAATGACAGCTTGAGCCTGCCGACCCTGTGACCCCAGCCACCGGATGTCCCGCTCCCTCCCCTCCGGTTGCCTCATTTAAAACTTCCTGTTTGTGGAGAAATTCAGACACCTGCTCAGAAACTTTTGCATTTCAAGGTAAGATGACATTACTGTATCTTGATTTAGTTTTTATTATGCTAAACAAGCATCACCATAATAATTAGAAGAAAGACACGACTGTAGCATTGTTTGGTTATTCCAGCAGCAAGCTAGTTGTTTTTCACTCTCATTTTGCTATTAATCGTGATAGGTTCTTTTATTCCTGTTATCTTCAGGGTTACACCTGCTTTAATGCGCAGTTATTCCTTTCTATTCATCTGCTATTTAGTTATTTATTACCTTTTTTGAGTGAAAGCATTGTTCTTGGTTAATATTTTTCACTGCTATTGTTTGTGTGGCAGTATAGTGTTATATAAGCAGATATATTATAAACTGTGATTGTGTTACAAGTAACATTACTGTCCCAGCAGTATATAGCAGTATAATACTGTCACTACTGATATATGAATATATAAGATTGGCAGTCATTCATCTGTTAGCGCTCTGGATTCTGAATCCAGAGTGCTAGAGTTGTTCATTACTCTGCTGTGTTCCTTGGCGGAGTAATGAATAACAGGTCAAACAAACAGCAGCCACCCCAGATGACCACATACAATGGTATAGACTGTTTTCTCAGCTGGTTGTCAGTTACCTGGTTTCGCTTACGTTTTTTTTTCTGAATTAACATCAAATACATGGAAAAATTATAACATTTTTCAAGTCTCCGTGTATTATTGGATCTGTTTTAGTGGTCGTAAAGTTGGTCGTCAGTTACCCAGAGCTTCCCAATATTAAGTTACAAATGGTAGATGCTGGAACTGGAAAACACCGACTGCAAGAAGGCCAGTAAAGTGTCAAGGTTCATTGTCAGAAGTGGGATTCAAACCCACGCCTCCAAACTAAACCTTATGTAGTGGTTCCATGGTGTAATGGTTAGCACTCTGAACTCTGAATCCAGCAATTTGACTTCAAATCTCAGTGGGACCTGATTTTAGGTTTGTGCACTACTCCTTTAAAAACAAGGTTGTCAGGTACCAAGGACTTTCAACCATCCAGAGGATTTTGTCGGAGGAGGATTGTGGAAAGAGGCACTCAACACACTGTCATCCTTTCTACCATTTTGATTTAGATGTCTGACAGAGGATATTAAATGTTATCAGTCAGTGAAAATGTCTGTTGTCAGAGGTTTAATTTGAACCAAAAAATCCCTCCCTTGTGTGCAGATACTCATGCCTTGTTTCCACAAAGCTTTGTGCTTTTATGTGAATCAGCCAGTATTTTATTCATTCTGTAAGAACCACCGTGATCTCAAGTGTGTCCGCAAAAGTCCATCTGTTTTTTTTTTGTTTTTTTTTTATTTGCTCCAAGTACATTGAATGTCCCAATATCATGTAACCTGTTTCCTAATGTAGTGATAGCAGCTGGAACTAGAAAACAGCAGCGTCTGAAGTGGTTAGGCACTGCATTCATGTAATGTCATGTAATATTTCTGAGCAATATCTTATGTTGTTGTGTTGTCTTACATGTCAAATACTATGTGCCATTCCAACCTCAATTTTGATGCAAATGTCTTTATGTCAAGTGAAGGAAAAAAATATCAGGCAAAAGGTTACTAAAAAATATGCATAATGGAATATATATTAATGTCTTTATGTTTAATAATGACAACATAAGATAACAAGGTTCATGTATAAGAAATATTTAGACCTTTTTACAAATACCTTTGTGATATTTAACTTTATTGGAAGGCAGACGAAGTATCTTATTTCCTATCAATATGTCTGACATCCATCCATTATCTATACACCATTTAACACTCATTAGGGTCGTGGGGGGCGGAAGTCTATCCCAGCTGACTTAGTCCAAACACAGGGGACACCCTGGACAGGTCGCCAGTCTATTACAGGGCTACACATAGAGACAAACAATCACACTTGCATTCACACCTACCTCAGTATGTTTTTGAACTGTGGGAGGACGCTGGATAACCCAGAGAAAACCCACGCATGCACAGGGAGAACACGCAAACCCCATGCAGAAAGATCCTGGGAAGGTCAGGACACGAACCAGGGATCTTCTAGCTGCAAGTGCTAACCACCAAGCCACTGTGCAGCCATGGCACAACATGTTATCGGTGAACAGAAGGTGAGAAGGTCTATTGTCACAAGTGGGATTCAACTCCATGCCTCAGAAAGCCTTCCGCGTTGGTTCCATGATGTAATGGTTAGTACTCGGGACTCTGAATCTAACAATCCAAGTTCAAATCTTGGTGGAACTTGATTTTAGCTTTGTGCACTACACCTTGAGAAATATGGTTGTCAGGTACCAAGGACTTTCCAATATCAACCTTCCAGAGGATTTTGTTGGAAAACGATTGTGGAAAGAGGCACTCAACACACTGTCATCCTTTCTACCATGTTGATTTCGATGTCTCACAGAGGACCTTAAATGTTATCAGTCAGTGAAAATGCCTATTGTCACTAGTGGGATTCGAACCCATGCCTTACAAAGACTTGTTCATCGGTTCTGTGGTGTAATGGTTAGCACTTTGGACTCTGAATCCAGCGATCTGAGTTCAAATCTTGGTAGGACTTAGTTTTTTTTAATATATATATTGATTTTGAGACGCTTTATATATATATATATATATATATATATATATATATATATATATATATATATATATATATATATATATTTTTTTTTTTTTTTTTTATATATATACACTTCACACTTTACAACATGTATCAGTATGACCTATTACGGTGTTGCACTGGTATTGAGCATCAAACAACAGCATTACCAGAAAGAACTGAATTGCATGTTGAAAGCTTGCTATCTATGTCCCTCACCATCATCACTTAAAATTCCTTTACCCAACGTGGGGCTTGAACCTACAACCTTGAGATTAAGAGGCTCATGCTCTACCGACTGAGGTAGCCAGGTTGCACTTAGATCACAAAATTGCTATGATTTTTTTTCTATTATAATTAAATACATGAAAATGATGCCTTGGTTGGCAGCAAGAGTGATCACAACAGTCTTCACGCACTGCCAGCATCTAAAAAACTGACGATCCAGTGGATTAGTTTTATTTTTCATGTCAATGTTTGATTAATTGGAAGCATTTTACAATCTGTAGTAGCATTTATAAGAGAGAAGAGAGGGCGTCATTGAGCCGATAAATCTACATGGTTACACAAACACAAACTTTAACCACTTGCTGTTAATCTTTGAGATAGCGCTAATTTTGGCAGAAAAATATGAGTGGCTTATTAGAAATGTTTTGCTAACTGGTCAGACCCACAGAAAAGGAGTATGAGCAATTAGATTTTAATTTAGCATCAAATTGCAGTAATACCAGCCCAACCAGCTGAACTGTGTGTTGAAATTTACTTACCCCTAACCAACACAGTCTAAAACTCCTGCGCCCAACGTGGTGCTCAAACCCACAACCCTGAGATTAAGAGTCTCATGCTCTACCTACTAAGTTAGCCGGGCTACACTAACAAAAAAAATGTCTAATTTTTTTAATATATAAATGAAAATGATGCTTTGGTTGGCTGCAAGAGTGGTTTCTTTGCTTAAACAGTTAAATGACAGATATTCTCTCTCCAGGGGGCTAGAGGGATAATTCTGATTTTATCAGGACATATCTGTTCAGAAATCTCATCTACAATCTAATCGCTTGGTCCTTGTGTCATTTCTGACACTTCCATGAAAATTTCATCCAAATCCGTTAGTCGTTTTTGACTAATGTGGTGAATTGACATACAGACAGACAGACAGACAGACAAACCAACACTGATCATCACATAACTCCTTGGCGTAATAGTGTAAATAATAGGTCAAACCAACAGCAGCCACCCCAGATGACCACATACAATGGTGTAGACTGTTTTCTCAGCTGGTTGTCAGTTACCTGAATCTTCGCAAAATAGGCTTCAGTAACAGATTTACTTCATTTCCATATTGCACACTCCCACCTTATTCATATTACATATTGAAAAACAGTGCCCTGTAACATTGGCCACGTTTACATGAGACCTTTAATTCCTCTTTAATTCGGAATTAAAGTTAATTCCGCTTTAAAATCTCCTTGTAAACACTTAATTCCGAATTAAAAAGTTAATTCCGAATAAACTTAATTCCGAATAAACTACCTGGTTTATTCCGATGTTGATTCCAAATAAACTAATTCCTGTGTACATTCTATTCATGTATACAGTTAATTCCGCTTTAGTTAATTCCGGTCATTCTGCGCATGCTTGGCTCCTCACGTAGCGATGACGTAGCGACGTACACGTTCTGGCGACGTACACGGCTTTCTTTCGCCACAGCTTGGTCTTCTGCCTCCATTCTCCGGTATTCTATCTCTCTTCTCCTTCTCAAGTGACGCAACAGAAGTAGTACGCCATTGTCGAGTTGCTATTTCAAAACGACAATAAAAAGCAAGGCAAAAAGCGTGCTTATTAGTTGTTCCTCCATGTGGTTGGGGAAAAGAAATGCCACGGTAAATGGAGTTTGTTTTCTTCCGGTAAACAGGGATACGTCACGTCCACTCCCTGTCCAATCAGAATCCTTTCCAACGCCCAAGCGTTAAAGCGGAATTAAGGAAGGGGAATAAACGTGCGGCCCATGTAAACCTTAATTCGGAATTACTCTTTCCATGTGAACACGAAGCACAAAACTTTAATTCCGAAAAAGTTAATTCCAAATTAATAATTCCAAATTAAAAAACTTCATGTAAACGTGGCCATTAACACTCTAGTTGTGTCCAAGTGCTTCCAAGTTTTTCCAGTGTGTCTTGAAACACTGTAATTATTCCCCGTTTATCTCGACCCATTTTAAATTCGATGGGTCTACAAAACCCACAGTCCTTATTTTGTCTAACAATGTAATAAAAACCTGTTTCCGTGTTCATATTCGTTTAGACTTATTTTTCAAAATGGTGACCACGTCCATTAAAGCTTCGCTACTCACTGTTTTAGACTCGTGAAAGAGATTTCTTATCCTCATGATAAAAGCTGGAACTTGAAAACACCATTTGTCTGAAGTGAGATTCAAACGCATGCCTCCAGGGGAGACTACAACCTGAATACAGCGCCTCAGACCGCTCGGCTATCCTGACTGGGGTCTCAGATGTTCTAACTTGAAGACATGACAGACACAGCAGTGAATAATTTAAATAAATCTTGGTAGAACCTGCCTTTAAAGTGAGGTTCATGTAAAGCAAGAAAAAAGCTCCTTTACTGGTTCTATTTGTTACAAGATTTCCATGAATTGCAGGTTGGACAAACATCAGCAACTCAGCAATGAATCCAGTTGTTTTCTCAACTGGTTGTCAGTCACCTGGTACTTCATAAAATAAGCTTCACTGTCTAAATTAACAGGAAAGAACATGTGTCATAGTTGGTGTCCTCACAAAACACTTAAATTGTCCTGTTGGATCCAGTTGTGTTGATTGAACTGGATTTTGTTTTCACTAAAAGATGCACCAGCAGGTTTTCACCACCAGATGACAGTAACAGATTTACAATATTAGTACATGTTCCCACATTTTTCATATTGAAAAGCACTGTGTCCTGCAGCATTAATACTCTAATAGTGTGAGAAATGCCAAAAAACATGTTCAAGAACTGGTTCCAGGGTATTCTTGAAACAGCAGTTTGTGTAAAAATGTCATAAAAACCTGTTTCTGTGATTATATCATGGACTGTATAATAAAGATGGATGTAGCTACCCTGAAGGTACACTCATTGGTTTCTGCACATCTTTACAGTTCGGAAACGTTAAATAATGTAGTTTTTAAATGTGCAATAAAGGTAATAATGAAGCTCCTGTCCTGAATGTGTTGATATTTTAATGCAGCATATCAACTATAAATAACATAGACTTTTTATGTTGTATTTATGCTACAACAGCAGAGATGAAGTTAAAGGTGATAAATGGAACCTCTGAATACTAAGAACAGAGAATAATAAACTGCTGAAACAGTTGGTCTGTCCTTCTGTAAGTGAAAGCTAAACTGGAAATGATTCATTCATAGCAGCTGGAACTGGAAAACAGCAGCATCAAAAGTGGTTAGGCACTGCATTTATGTCATGCTGTAATAATTCATACATTATATATCATTCATATTAATATCATTCATATTAATATCTTATGATGTTGCCTCGGTGGGACCTGATTTTAGGTTTGTGCACTACACCTTTAGAAACGTGGTCATTAGGTACCAAGGACTTTCAACCCTCAAGAGGATTTTGTTGAAAGAAAATTGTGGAAAGAGGCACTCAACACACTGTCATCCTTTCTACCATGTTGATTTAGATGTCTGACAGAGGACATTAAATGTTATCAGTCAGTGAAAATGCCTGTTGTCAGGAGTTTGGGATTCGAACCCGTGCCTCAGAGAGTCTTGTGTGTTGGTTCCATGGTGTAATGGTTAGTACTCTGGACTTTGAATCCAGTGATCCGAATTCAAATCTTGGTGGGACCTAAGTTTGAGGAGAAAGTGCATTTAAATATCGTATATTCGTTGAAAATGAGCAAACAGCGGGTTTTACAACAATGTGATCACCATCAGGAAACCTGACCATACACAAAGGATATTATACCATAGTGTAGCTAACGAAAATACTGCAGTATATTTCTACTGTCCAAAAATGCAGCAGTATTTTACAGCATGTATCAGTATGAACTATTAAGATATTGCACTAGTATTGACCATCAAGCTACAGCATTACCACAGACAACTGAACTGCGCGTTGAAAGCTGGTTATTATTACAACAACTAAGATATAATGATTTTGAACACAATAATAAATCTGGAAAATTTCTGGCGAACCAACTCCAGCGCAATAAAGAAAAATCCTTCATAACAGCAATTCAGGATCCCTCAGGAAAGTATACTCAGTCACCTCAGGAAATCAACCAGACCTTCTATAATTATTACCAGAGTTTATACTCAGCAGCAGTTAACCCAAACATAGAAGATATACATAATTTTCTCAACAATCTAAACATGCCCGAACTAACGTCAAATTACAGAGACATATTAGATGCTCCACTGACTATGAAAGAATTACAATGTGCATTAGACAGTATGCCAGCAGGCAAGGCACCTGGTCCTGATGGTTTCCCTGCTGAATTTCTTAAACATTTTTGGTCAATGTTAGCACCCCTTTTCTTCAGGACAGTGACAGAGATTAAAAATAATGGTTATATCAGTCCGCACATGAATACAGCTGCAATTAAATTATTATTGAAACCAGACAAAGATCCTACGCTTCCCTCTAGCTATCGACCTCTGTCACTAATCAACACCGACATCAAAATTATCTCAAAAGCTCTCGCCTCTAGGCTGGAGAAAATCATCCCATCAATAATTCACAGCGATCAAACAGGATTTATAAATGGCCGACACTCCACCAACAACATCAGAAGACTTCTAAATCTAATCTCTTTGACGCAACGCCACAACAAAGAAGCTATTGTTATGTCACTAGACGCAGAAAAAGCCTTTGACAAAGTTAATTGGTCCTTTCTCTTTGCTGTGCTCCACAAATTTGGCTTCGGAGAATCATTTATCCAGTGGGTATCAGCTCTGTACAACTCACCCAAGGCTACAGTCACCACTAATGGGATCACTTCACAAAGCTTCAGTCTGCAAAGGGGAACGAGACAGGGATGCCCACTCTCTCCCTTATTGTTTGCGATCTTTATCGAACCATTAGCAACAGCTGTACGTCAGAACACCGATATCAAAGGTATCTGTGCTCTGGAGTCTGAACATAAAATTAACCTATACGCAGATGACATTTTACTTTATCTACAAGAACCCAAAACTTCAGTAAAGGAAGTATTTAACCTCATCACAACCTTCTCGCGTCTTTCAGACTACTCCGTCAACTGGTCAAAATCAATTATATTACCTTTAACAGAAAACTCGTGGAAGCCCGCAGCCCAAAACTCGCATTATTCTTTTCCTACTGGCAACATCAGATATCTGGGCATAAATATTTCCTCCAAACTCTCAGAATTAGTTCACCTGAACTTCACTCCACTTTTGGACAAAGTCTGTAATGATCTGAGGCGTTGGAACAACCTCCCCATCTCCCTTTTGGGACGAATAGCTACAGTCAAAATGAAAATATTACCTAAAATCAACTATCTTTTCTCCATGATTCCATTTAAACCCACATCAAAGTGGTTCCAATCATTAGACTCCGCTATTGGTAAATTCTACTCAAAGAATAAAAAGGCTAAAATCAGTCTGACTACCCTCCAGAAGAATAAATCCGAAGGGGGACTGGAGGCTCCCAACTTCATGTATTATTATTTATCCAACCAAATACAATATCTCACCAAATGGATACATCCTCATGAAGAATATAACTCCTGGCTGGAACTAGAACAGTTAGATTGTAACCAGATCAAAATCTCTGACCTTCCCTTTATCACTTCTGCCCTTAAACATCACTCCTGCTTCAAGAACCCTATGATCGCTTCCACCTTGTCTGCTTGGTGGAAAGCACTGGAAACCACAGGCTCCCAATTAAAACCCAGTATACTCTCCCCAATCTGGCACAACCCTGATTTTGCAAACAACAAAATAGCTCTTTATTTCAGCACATGGGCAGAGAGAGGAGTCACTCACCTCCATCACCTTCTGGATGATAACACATTTAGGACATATATAAACTTATTCCAAACATTTGAAATAAGAAATGGAAATTTTCTTCAGTACCTACAGGTAAAGAAGACTATTACAAGTAGAATTCCATCGCTTCAGACTACTTTACAGCCAACGGATTTACAGCCACCTGAATTTGTCGACTACATTGTGAAACTCTCTCCAAGAAATAAGAAGAATCTCTCAAAAATTTATGGTTTACTCTCAAAGACACACTCTATACACCTACCAACTCAAAAATGGGAAAAAGACGTATCCAAATCTTTTGACTCTGATTTTTGGACCCAAATCTGTGAAAACACATTTAAAATGACTAAAAACACCAACTTACAATTGATCCAATTTAAGGTGCTTCACAGAACGCATATAACGCAATATAAACTGTATAAAATGGGCTTCTCACGCTCAGACACATGTACGCAATGCACCCAAAACATGACTGACACTTACTTTCACGCTCTGTGGCTTTGTACACCCGTCTATCAATTCTGGGTAACAATCACGCAGAAACTCTCCAATATTTTGGACTGCGGGATTCCACATTCCCCGAACGTTTGCCTAATTGGTGATCTAACGCAAACAGCCCTTCCAGACATTCATATCCAACCCACACTTGCAGCTATCGCCATTGCCAAAAAGACAATTTTAGTTAACTGGAAAGATAAGAAAGCCCTCAACATCACCCATTGGCTGAACCTCCTCACAGAACACATTTCACTAGAGAGAATATCTGCTATCAGAAAAAACCATTTGGATTCCTTCAAAGAAAAATGGTCTCCATTTATTAAATCAATAAATATTAATCTATAGCCTCCGCTTGTATGTGGGCGTATGCCATTTCCCTCATAAAATTGTAATTATTATTCTGTCTGTGTGTATGGTCTGACTTCTCTCTGCTTTATTTCAGCTTATTAACCCTCTACCTTTTTAAGTAGGATGGCACCATGGACTTCAAGGCTGTGTGCATACACTGGTGGTGTCCCTTCCCTATTGCTCTTGGGGTTGCTCTCTGGCTCTGCGGGGCCTGCGTGGCTCGGGCCCCTCTGCCTGGGGGTGGGTGTCCCCGGTGTCTCTCCCTTTGAGTCCTGGGTCTGCTGGGTTTGTGCGCTCTCCTGGGGCCTTGGGGGTGGCGGCGGCTGGTCTCTTCTGGGGCGCCCTGGCTGGCCCTGGGGTTTGGGGTGGGTCGGCCCTCCAGTCGCTCCCCTGTCCTTTCCTGCTCTGCTTCCCTCCTCCTCCCTCCTCTCCTGCCTGGCCGCTCGTCCTCGTCCCTCTCCCTCCCCTGGGGGGGCTGGGGGCCCTCCGCTGCCTGGGGGTCTGGCATGGGGGCCGGGTGGTCTCTCTGGGGGGGTGGCTCTGGCTCATCCGGGCACAGGCCTTGGTACTTGCCTGTGTGCCGCCACTGGAGATAAATTTCTGCTGGCTGGGGGCTTCTGTCCGGGCCCGGTGCTGTCCTGGGGAGTAGTGGGGTGGGTGGGGTCTCGGTGGTGCTGCGGAGTGGGCGCCCTGCATCCTGGACGTGCCGGCTCCAGGGTGGGCGTGGGGGCTCATGGCCCTTGCTTCCTAGTGGTGCGGCCTGGTCCTCCCTCCGGGGCGGGGTGCTGCATGCGGCTGGCCCGTGGTGGGGCTGTGGCGCCTACCGGGGCGCTGCTCTAGCGCTGCGACTTCTGGGGGTTTCGGTGCTGGCCGGGCCGGTCGGGTTCGTGTGGGCTCACCTTGGCCTCTTGCCTCTGGGCTCTGGGGGCCCTCTGCATCAGTACCGGTGGTCTTACTACCTGTCTCCCCCGCTGCTCTCTCCTCATGGGCCGGATCCACACCAGACTGCCTCTTACTGTGCACTTCACACACTCCACACGTCACTGTATATAGTTAGTCTTAGGCACATATAGGGACATGACAGTTAGGGCCCTGAGAGCAGGTGGGGGCAGGTATGATGGGCTCTGTGGTGGGGCGGATGGCAGGGCTCTACGGCCTTGTCTCTTCCCCATCACCCTCTTGCTTGCCTCCCCTGCTCTCTAATTTCTTTTTAATGCACCACATACACTCACACCTTGGGGGTAGGTCTGGGACGGCTCGGGGAACTTGGGCCAGGGTAGGCTGCAGAGTAGCCATCCTCTGTGGTCCTCTGGCCCGCCCCCTGGACGCCTCGCCCAGCCTCCCCACTTTTAATGCACCACATGACACTCAGGGTTACACTATCATGGTGCAGGGATAATGTCTCCAGTCTGGGATCGGGAGACATATTAACAGGGAGTAATGGGGGGATCTCACTAATATGGCCTCACTGGTGGGACCCGGCCCCCTTATAGTTATGGTGTGGCGGGGGTGGACCATCATCCGTGTTGCTGTGGCTGGGGGGTCCCCGGGACCTGGGGGCTGTGGTCGGGGGGGGTTCTCCTGCGTGCCCGACGGGTCCGGGCAGGTGCGATGGCTCTTGGTGGGCTGCGGGGGCTGGATTGGCCGTCCTGGTGGGCGCTGTGGCTGTACTGCGGGCTGGTGGCATGTGGTGGCTCTGTCCTGGTGGGTTGTCAGGGCGCATTGCGGGGAGTGGGGGCCCTGGGAGTACTGCGCTCACCTGGGGCCTGGTGCGGGGGGTATGCGGGGTGCCTCCCTGTCGGCGTCGCCGGGCCCCACCACACTGTCCATTTTTACCCTCTGGACTCACATCGGGTCCCGGCTCCGATTTCCTCTGGCCGGCTCCCGGTGGCGGCCTGCCTTGTGATGGGCTGGTTGCCATCCTTTCGGTGGGCCGCTCGGCCCCTGTGTCTGGCTTCCTGGCTGTGTGGGGCCGTTGGCCCCCTTGGGGGAGGGAGGGGGGGTGGGGGTGGGCGGGTCGGGTGGTGGGGTGGGGGGTTTGGTGGGGACTGGGGTGGGCGGGGTTAGGGTTTGGGTGGCGGGTGGGTCCTCGTGCCCCGGGCCACCTGGGTCGGTCTGGGCGCGCAGGGGGTGTCAGTAGCTGCTCCCTCTTGTTCTCCGGGTTCGCGTCGTTCACGGTGGCCCCGGTGGCTCTCTGGGGGTGCCGCCCTGTGGCTCCTACGGCCCGGGGGGAGGGATGCCCTGTTGACTTGGCCCTGCCTTGCCGTGACTGCTGTTCTGGGCTTCGGGGTTCTTCACACTTGCATGTTTGATCAGGTCTTGCCAGCTACTGCCGAGTCCCATTTCAGCGATTGATGGGTCCCGCCAGAATGTGCTGAGAATTTCTCCAGTCTCTACCCTAAACTCATTCTCTCTCGCACTAGTATCCTTTTCTGGCCTATTCTATTCTATTCTATACTATCAAGACACCCACAATTATGGTGCTCAGTACCATTTGTTCATTTATTATTGAATCTCTTTTTCTTTTGTGTTGGTTTGGTTTTCTTTTCTTTTTTCAAATCTTTATTTATTTATTTTTTTTTTTTTTTATTGATGGGCAATTAGTAGTTGGGCATAACACACCACCTTACAATCTTTAATTGCAATAGCAACGCCTGTTATTTTCTATCCCTGTTCATCCTGTTCGTCCTGTTCGTCCTGTCCAGTCTTTGTTTCCCCCACACATCACTGAGGTGTAGCACTGCCCTCCCTGGCTCATAATAGGGAATTCTAATAAAGAATATCTGCTTAGCTTTCAGGGAGGGCCGGTGATGGTCACACACATGCACTAAATATTAAAATATTTGGCTGCAAGACTAAAATATGCATCAATCTCATAAAATGTTGACTCCCCTTTTGTGGAGTTAAACAATGAGAACAAATGCAGACAAAAAAAAAAAAAAAAAAAAAAAAAGAAAGCTGGTTATCCACCATCATCGTTTAAGTTTTCTTTGCCCAACATGGGGCTCGAACCCACAACCCTGAGATTAAAAGTCTCATGCTCTACCAACTGAGCTAGCCAGGCTCCACTAACAACAAAGTAATTTGTATTTTTTTTTTAAATTTTGAAATAGATAAATTACAATGTTTTGAATGATTGCAAGAGTGATGACAACAGTCATCATACACTGCCAGGATGAGAAGAACTGAGGATCCAGTGGATTAGTTTTTTGTTTTATTTTTTTGATGTAATGTCCCATTAATAGGAAACATTTTACAATCTGCAGTAGCATTTATAAGAGAGGGCACTGTTAAGCTAATAAATGCACATAGCTACATCTATCAGTGAAGTTGCAGCAAACTATGGCAGTGAGAAGACTTATGGGCACTTTACAACATATATCAGTATGAACTATTGAGCATCAAACTACAGCATTACCACAGACATAAATCTTGAACACTGATGGTGAGAGATATAGATAGCTACAATTCAGCTATCTATATACCTCACCGTAAGTGTTCAAGATTTCTTCACCCAACGCGGGGCTTGAACCTATGAAATTAAGGCCTTGTCCACACGTAGCCGGGTATCTCACAAAACGAAGATATTTTTCTACGATTCGGCCTATCATCCACACGAAAACGCAGATTTACATCATCAAAAACGATTCTTTTTAAAAACTCCGACCAAAGTGAAGATTTGTGAATTCTCCGTTTTATGCGTCTGCATGTGGACATCAGTAACCGGGGTTTTGCGTTTCGAAACGTCACCGCCTGCGACAAAATATGCTCTTACGTCACATATGCGACCCGTGTTTACATTCGGTAACAGTATGGATGCTCTCACAAGGTTTTGGGCGCTGTTTCTTGTACAGGCGCTTTTTACTTGCTTGTTTTTACAAGCCCAGATACTGCTCCACATTCAACAACACAGGCGAAGGACGACGTTAAGGATGGTTATTCGCCACCACCTTGCTAGGATTTGGGGAACTACTGCCACCTAAAGGTCCGGCATGCTTGTGAATGTGCTTAAAAACGCACTTATGCGGTTAGGTGTGGATGAAGTTTTTTTCTAAAAACGAGGTGGTGTGTACGTAAGTTTTTTTTAGACGGAGGGGACAGGATATTCGGTTTTACAAAAACCCTGCTACGTGTGGACAAGGCCTAAGAGTCTCATAGTGTACTGACTGAGCTAGCAATGAGGTCACCAAAACAGCTCAGTAGTTTCCCAGGACCTCCTAATATCAGGTTACAAGTTTCTTATTATCGAGATAGAAGCTGGAACTGGAAAACACCGTCAGAAGTGACATTTGAACCCACACCTCAAGGGGAGACTGCGACCTAAACACAGCACCTTAGACCACTCGGCCATCCTGACTTTGGCTTGCATTTTCTAACTTGAAGACATGCCAGACACAGCAGTGAATAATTTGGTCTATATGTAAATACAGGTACAGTTTGGCAGCTCTGTATAGTAGTTATGATCATTGAACCATCACATAAACCTTATTATCATGCGGATTTTGTACCATCTCATAAACCTTATTATCATGTGGATTTTGTACCATCTGATGCTTTGTGTAGTGGTTCTGTGGTGTAATGGTTAGTACTCTGGACTTTGAATCCAGCGATCTGAATTCAAATCTCGGTAGAACCTGACTTTAAGGTGAGGTTCATGTAAAACAAAGAAAAAGCTCCTTACTGGTTCTAAAGCTTACAAGATATCCATAAATTGAACATGAATTACGGGCTGGACCAGCATCAGCAACTCAACAATGGATCCAGTCGTTTTCTCAACTAGTTGTCAGTCATCTGGTACTTCATAAAATAGGCCTCGCTGTCTAAATTAACAGATAAGAACATGTGTTATAGTTAGTGACCTCATAAAAACACTTCAATTGTTCTGTTGGATTCAGTTGTGTTGATTGAACTGCATTTTGTGTTCACTAAAAGATGCACCAGCAGGTTTTCACCAACAGATGACAGTAACAGATTTACAGTATTTCTACATGTTCCCACATTTTTCAGATTGAAATATAAAAGCATTATTCTGCAGCATTAATACTCTAATAGTCTGTGAAAAGATTTTCTAGGACTGTTTCCAGGTTTTTCTTGAAACAGCAGTTTGTGTAAAAATGTTTTAAAAATCCGTTTCTGTGTTTATTTTACAGTTTTTCTCAGTGGCTTTGGTACATTTCTCAGATCAGAATTGAAATTCTCAAAACTGCTTGTTCAATCTTCACATCATTGTGTCACTTGTGCACATCAAAAAAGCAGTTTCTCATTTCTTTGAACAAGTTGCAAATGCTTTGGTTCATCCATGCAAATAATTTTGTTCAATTCTCTGCTGTATCCTCCATTATCAATTGCTTATGTCATGTTGATCAAAATGTATTGTAATGGGTCTCTGTTGAATAGTCTCACCCCCCACAACATTTAGCCATTAGTTCATCGCATAAGTCTTTACATGAAAAATGGTTGAACAAGTTGTCATAATATGTCAAAGATGTTTCTATACATTCCCATTAGACTTTTTTCTAAATCTGTTCTTAATTTCGAAATTGTTCCCAAGTGAATCTTGACTTTCTCTAACGAAGGGAAATGTGTGAAGGGTTAGGGTTTTCTGAAATCGTTCAAAGACGCAAGAGAAGATATTCGAGATGTGGATGACAATTTGTGGCCCAACAGACAGGAACGTCAGGAGGTGGAGGAAGACTGCATTGTAATTCTTACAGCGCTGCATGTACAGTTTTCCCTAAGGAGATTGACTTTTGTTTTTTTCTTTGTACTATATGTGCTGTTTTCCTTTCTGTATCACAATGACATGGTCTGTCAACAAATTACAGTACAAACAGTAAAAGCGTAAATGTGAATCTTGTCCAGTCTCTTGCAATCAATGTCCCACATAGACTAAGGTGTAACCGACAATTTACAATAATTGTCATCAAAATTTTAGCCATAGTTTACATCAGAACATCCCTCCAGAGTACACTGTTATAATGACAACATGACTAAGCAATTTGACTGTCCACACACAATGACACAAGGACTTGTCATTCTGATGGCACTGACATGTTCATTGACATAGATATTTACATTTGAGAGGTGAACTAAGGATTTTGAGCAAGAGACTGGCTTTTGCAGGTAATCCATGGTGTTTTTCTATTTGTACAAATTGTTTTGAGAAATGCACTTACTGTTTTGCAAATGTCGAGGATGATTCGAGAAATGTACCAAAGCAACTGGGAAAAACTGTAGTACTGACTGATTTAGAAATGGCGATTAAATCCTTTAAAACTCTTAATAATTAATCTAATGTCTCATGTGAGAGAGATAATTTGAGACTGAAGTCAAAGAGAAAAACCTCTCACTCTTTGAATCTTTTAAACTTGTTTGGTTTTAATGACTGGAACAAAATGTACTTTAGTCTTTCAAACCTGTTCAAAAGCTTGTTTCAGCAGCAAAGACTAATAAACTCACAGTATGTTTTGGAGTTCTTGTGGACAGAAATCAATTAGCTTTTAAGTTAGCATCAAATTACAGTAATACCAACCCCAACAGCTGAATTGTGTGTTGAAATTTACTTACCCCTAACCGTCGCCTACATAGTTTAAATCTCCTGCAACCAACGTGGGGCTCAAACTCGTGACCCTGAGATTAAGAATCTCATGCTCTACTGACTGAGCTAGCCAGGCTACACAGTCATCAAAAAAATGGCTATATTTCTTTTTTGTAAATAAATAAATGAAAATGATGCTTTCATTGGCTGCAAGAGTAATCAGTACAGTACAGTCTGCCAGCACCAGAGGAACTGAAAATCCAGAGGATTGTTGTTTTAAAATTTGCTCCAAGTACGTTGAGTTTCCCAGTATCATGTTACCTGTTTCCTAACGTAGTGATAGAGATTAAGACTGGAAAACAGCAACTGTCAGAAATAGCTAGGCGCTGCATTTCATAATTCGAACCCATGCCTTCAATTATGATCTGCACAGTGGTTACATGGTGTAATGGTTAGCACTCTGGAATTCAGCAATCCAAGTTTAAATCTCAGTGGGACCTGATTTTCAGGAGAAATTGCAGTCAAATATAATATATTCACTGAAAACACAATGAAAATGAGCAAACAGCAGGATTGTACAAAAATGTGATCACCATCAGGAAACCAAGCTGATCACACACAAAGCATATTAGCATAGTGTGGCTAACAGAAGTGCTGCAGTATATTTCTGCTGTCCAAACATGCAGCATTACTTTAAGCTAGTTTACCCAGTAAATCTACCACAGATGAGGTCCCCAAACTGGTCATTAGTTCCCCAGGACCTCTCAATATCAGATTTCAAGTTTCTTATTATAGTGACAGAAGTTGGAATTGAAAAACACCAGCTATCAGAAGTTGGATTTGAATCCACACCTCCAGTGGAGACTGCAACCTGAACACAGCACCTTAGACCACTCGGCCATCCTGACTGTATTTGCAGATGTTCTAACTTGAAGACACGACAGACATAGCAGTGAATAATTTGGTTTATATTTAAATTAAAAAAAAAAAAAAAACAGTATTATCTGTGTTTTTTTCTTTGTTTGTTTGTATATGTGTTTGTTATTGTTGTTTTTACTGAATATACATATACAAATGTTTATTGTACTGTTAACATGAGAGTTATATGAAGGGTTATCAAATAGTTTGAACAAAAAACATCAACTTTTCTATGATGTTAATGCATGATTTCTGATAAATTATGCTTGGCGTCATGTAATAGCATCATAGCTAACCAGCTGCAAAAATTTATATTTATTTGTTCAAACTAGCTGACTTTAGGGAAAGCTCACATTGTTATGCTATGTTAGCTAGCTGTAGCGCTGGCAGGCTAGCTTGAAGTTTTTACTTGTGGTTGCGAAACGTTGTTGATTTTTGTTTTCATTTACATGTCATGAATTAAAATATAACTGAAACTAAAATATATTTGATCTTATATGTACACACACACACACACACACACACACACACACACACACACACACACACACACACACACACACACACACACGCCCTTTTTCCTTTTTCAGATACCTATTTTAACCATTTATGCATTTTTGGCTGTCTGTTTTAGCCATATATCCATATTTATCTATCTAATTTCTGTATCTCTATTGATCTAAAATCTATTACAGCATATTAGCTTAAGATAAAATCAGCTAGTTAGTTAATTAGACAACGACAGGACCTCCAAGTATAGTTACAGAGCAGACTGTTATCAAATTATAGTGTATATAATTTAACAGAAACCTGAAAATCGTTGATGGACATGTTCTTTCAAAATACTTTAGTTTAAAACAGAAAACGCATTTGTTTTTGTTTGCTTTTTTGTTTGTTTGCCTTTCAAACTAATGGAAAACCCTTCATATAACTCAACATTGTTACACTTTACAACCAACACTTCCTGTGCAATATGATTATTTTTATATACTAGAACAAATGCTACATAGGAGTTTTTCTACTTTCATAAGAATCTGTGCATTATTAATACTCATGTCCAGTGTTGTATAGAGTACTGAAAAAATCTACTTGAGTGGAAGTATAATTACCCAACTATAAAAGGACTCAAGTCAAAGTACAAAGTCTCCAATGAGAATTTTACTTCAGTAAAAGTAAAAAAGTACAGCATACTTTTTCTACTCAAGTATCAAAAGTACTCAAGTAAATTTACTCTGAGTAAAAGTAAAAGTGAAAGTCAAAGTACAAAATATAAAATATTTTTACTGAGGCAAATTACGGCCAAACAATTTGGCCAGAATAGCACAATGAATAGGGCTGGGCGATATGACCAAAAGAGAAAAGCTCCTTTTTTTTTTTTTACCCATTTTGGATAATTATGATTTTAATCTAAGTATTAAGGAAACTTTTTCAAAAATGTTTGGTTTATTCAAGTAACTTGTGGAAATAAATGCCACCTTGTGCAAACAAAATAAAACTGTGCAAAGAGATGCAACATAACTGACAAACTTTAACTTCATTTTCATAAATTTGTACAGTCTGAGATTTCCTGCAAGAATATTGAGCCCATCAACTGACTCTGGTTTAAACAATGAGTTTGGTGAGTCTGGTTTGAACAATGGAACAAGTTAACACCACTAGGGTCCAGCCCTGTGCTGGCGTCAACAAAAAACTGTCACCAATTCAAAAATTTGCGGTTCATCCTTAGAAGAAGCTGATTTTCAAAGTTCTTGCTATTCAGTCTTGCCCTTCTTGGGGCAAAGACGAGTCCTGCAATGCTGAACAGCCTTTCACATGCTGCGGAGGCTGGAAGAGGGGTGTTCAACTTGACAGACAGTGCGCAGACAGCTGGGTAAGATTTCAGCACAGTCATGTGATCCGCTGAACAGGTCAGATAGGCATCAAGCTGTTTGGAACTCTCTTGTGAGTGAGATGATTGCAGAGGTGAGAAGAAGTCTTCATCATCCGATGAAGAGGACCTTGACTGCTCACTTGGAGAAGACTGCTCAATGTGCTGTTTGATGTAGTCCATTCCTTAAATTCAGAATAAAAAAGTTCAAAATCTCAATCTCTATATCAGACAAAGACAATTAAGTAAAAGTACTTAATTTTTTGCCAGCCAGAATTGGATGCTATTTAATTGCCTCACCCATTTTGATGGTAGCTTCCTCCTTTGTCCATGTGGTCCGAAACTTGGGCAGAAGGATTGCTGCCGCAATCAGCTCAGGATCTTTTGCCATTGTTCCGAACCGAGTCTTTATACCTTCCTGTTGGAATAGAAATTGTAGACAGAATTAACTTTTTATAGTTATGACAAAAAGGTCATTAACTATACTTTTTGACGTATAGTTGGTACTAACATAAAAAATATAGATAAAAAAATAGTATAGTTGTTACGTTAGTACTTTTAAAAGTGGCTGCTGCGTTTATTTTGCACTTCCAAATTTATCTATAAATATGACAAACTATTTTGTACAGTAAAAAAGAAATTTTAAAAATATATGCATTTTTAACCCACTTGCAGTGCATCCACAAGAGGCCTGCAGTATTTCAGCTGCAACTTTACTCTGTCCAATTTAACGGACAGCAACGTGATTGTGGGTAGTAGCCACCCCATCTGGGCATTGGTTTCTGCTTGTAGGATGTTTGTTGCTTGGGCAACTGGAGTCATCACAATGGCATACTCGCCCAAAAATGCCAGTTCTGCCGGGTTGAACCTGTAAGACAAAAAGTATTTTAGCGGATTAACCATGCATATCCATGGCAGTCTGTTATTTATCTAGGATATTCTAATTGAAACCTCAACCCACTTAACTCCCGAGATAGGATTTGTGCCCAAAACCAACAATTTGACAACAGAAAGTATTTACTTACATTGAAACTTTGAAGTCATTGCAAAGATTTCTGATGGTCACCTCTCCTTTGTCTTTGAGGATTCTTAGCAGCCTTTCGACAGCGAGGAAGAGCGAGTTCCATCTGGTAGTAGAGAAGAAAAAGGGTTTTTTTTTTTTACATAGTGCCTTTTGAAGCCCAAGAACATGCATTGTCCTTGGTATAATAAGCTAAAAAAAGAAAGAAAAAAGTACAGTAACATGTAAACGTTTATGGCAATGTTTGCAGTATTTCAAGCTCAGTTTTTTTTTTTAAATCATATTTATCACTGCAAGTGTAAATAGGTAAATGTTTCAACTTTCAACCTACCTTGTGGTATTTGGACGTAGAAGCTGGAGTGAGCAAGCATCCTCTACAGTTTCAGCTGCAAGAGTGGATCTTCCGCACTTGTTCCACAGTGCATGACACTTTGAAAAAGCTGATCGGTAAACTTTCTTGTAAGTGTCGTTCCACCTTGCTTTCAGTGCATCAGCCATTACGATCCGATTGATTAGGTGACAGGCACATCGCTGGTGCCTTGGAAGTTGAAACTCCATCCCATCATCTTGCGAGAGAAGATCCGCTACATCCACATTCTCCACTTCAACGTCATCTCCACTCTCTTCATCTGTATGATCATCCTGTTCTTCACTCTCAGATGCGCTCTCAGACTCTTCTGCATACACTTTGAAGGCTTTTATGAAGTTTGAACCACTGTCCGTGGTGGTTCTCATTATCTTCTCACGAATATCATACTCCGTGTGGATATCGTTGAGAGCAGCGGCTATCTGGTCAAAGGTGTGAGAGCCTTTGAGCTGTCGGCAGGCGAGGGCCACTGAGCATCTGTTGAGAAAGGAGATTTGAGGTGTGTTTATTTTTATTCTTCTTTGTTCAGCTGACTAATTACAAATTATGAAAACCAGGGTTACAATTAATATAGACATGATACAGAAATTAGTGTCCAGGTTAAACCTTATAAGACATGGGATGACAAAAATGCCCACCTATTTAGATCTTCATTTATCCAGTGTGCAGTAACCCCAATGAAGCCACGCCTCCTAACTGTCCAACAGTCTGTGGTGGTTGCGATGTGTGCAACCTCACGCATCTTGTCCGTCAAGGCCTTCTTCATCTTTGTTGCGGCTTCGATGGTCATGGCTCTAAGCTTCATGCGGGTCATCAGCCTGCATTTAGATATGTCAACAAAACAGGTGACTGACAACCTTAAAAGCACGATTATCTTGTAGATTTTCATATAAAAGCAAAATTTTAACATTTGTACCTAGAATTCAGAATCAAGTCTTTCACAAATATCTTGAAAGATTCCTGTTCAATAAGAGAGAAGGGCTGCAGTCCAGTAATGATGTACTTCATGACCGCTTTGTCCAAGGAACCCTGAGGAAAGATGCTCCACTGGTTTCGCAGTGTTGACTGCACCTGCGTAGATGTCTCAGCGGCTCGCTTTCTTTTAACAGATGTTAGGGCAGAGTACTTGGCAAGGCTTTCTGGATGCATCCTCTGAAACAGATTATTAATAAAACATTTCATGTTACAAGTTGTTAATGCAAAAATTAAAATAAGAAAAAAAAAATCTACTCCCAGTCCCAAATAAATGCACTGTAATGACATCAAGGGAGACTGATTAAGAAACCTTTAAATTAAAACATCAGATGCTTTTCCGATCTCAAAACCTCAATTTCCACAAATAATAATTCAATAAGATCTCTAATAATGGAACTAGTAAAATAACCCCTTTATACATTTTATGTGTGTGCACTGCAGGTATAAATTGGGGTTGTGAACATTTGTTTGTAGCTTAAAACTAATGCAGCTTTATCCATTTAGCTCAGTCTTTTTTGTTTTATTTTCTAATACGCTGATCTTAGACCCATTCACATCTACTAATAAGAATGGCGTGTCAAATTTTAACTTGAACAACAGTCAGATCAAGGTATAAACATGAAACGTTGCTAAAGCACACGGCTAACAATTTGAACCAGATAATGACAAAAGTACACCGCTGTAGCGTTACTCATAATCACCAGTAGCTACAGCGAACATTGTGAGAATCGAGCTACAAGTGAAATGACGAAATGAAGTGTTTTATTTCTAATTTTTGGCTAATGCAAATAGGCCGTCTTGTTAGCTTGTTAATGTTAGCTAGTTGATGCTCCAAGAGTGAAGCTAACTTAATCAAGACTATTATCTAAAGATAGCAGTATAACACCGTCATGCTAAAAATATTGTTAACTAAGCTAATATAACCAAATATGTTTGCCCTTACCTTCACGTGCTTCCGTAGATTTGACGGGGAATTTTTGTAAGCCATTATTTCAACTAGCTTTGGAGTGCAAAGCAGACACTTCATGCGGAAAGAATCTGACTTGACCCCAACACAATCAAAGAGGGAGTGAAGATAAGGCCATGGGTGTCCAGCGTCTTTATCCAATGAAGGGATTTCTTCATCACTGCGATGGTCTTCTTTATCACTCGCATCTGTCTCGTTTTCAGCCATTGTGAGCATGTGCAAGCCAAGCGCTAAATGCTCAGTTGGCGGGTCCAAGCTATGTCCAGGCAGGCAGGCTAGTGCAGCGTTCATGTTCTCTGGTAAAGACGAGTCTTCCCCTTGGGAACTCGTAAATATGAGGGTGTCTGGTTCATGTAATTTTGTTGAGGGAGAAAGGGAAAAAAACGATTGTAGTGCACTTTATTTAAACTCTTATAAGCAGAAGAAAAGGTAAAATCTTTTTTTGACTTATTCAATAATCTTATAGAAGATGTGCAAGGAAAAATATAATCCAAATGAACAGTTATTGAAACTTCACAGTCACGTCAAAAAAATAATAAAAATGTAAATAAAATTGTAAAATAATATGAAAAGGCGTTTTATTTATTTACTTTTTTTTTAACCTGGAAAACCCTTGATTTTTCTGATTATTTAAAAATCTTTCGCCTCTATCCTTCATTTTGAAAGGTCAATTATTACATCAATTTGGCAACTAAAGCATCAACAAATCTCTCCGTTTCCCAGTGGTAAATACCACACCACATTCAGTCCTGTGCACTGGGAAAGTCATATTTTCTACTAAATTGGCTTCACTTGAACGCAGCACAGGTCTCACTAGCGGGCTCGTGGCCCAGTGATGGAGCACAGCGCTAAACTGGTCATTATTTTACTCAAACCTGTTAGAAAAGTACTTAAGTAAAAGTAGCAGTAACGAAGTGGCTTCTTGAAAATGTAGTGGAGTAAAAGTATATTTTTTAATTCAGAAATGTAGTGGGGTAAAAGTAAAAAGTCATGAAGAAAAAAATAACTCAAGTAAAGTACAAGTACTGCCAAATTATACTTAAGTACTGTACTTAAGTATTATTACTTCTTTACTATACAACACTGTTATTTTGTTCTACATTTCCTAAATATGAGCACTATCTTTGCTGCTGGAACAATGTACATTTTCCCCACTGTGGGGTTAATAAAGGGTTGTATGACTATCATGTTAACAATAAAGTTTGTAAGTTCTTATGAAAAAATTCTGAATTATTTCAATATAATATAATATAATATAATATAATATAATATAATATAATATAATATAATATAATATAATATAATATAATATAATATAATATAATATAATATAATATCACATGGGGGTGGTGTTAGATGGGGGTGGGGATCAGAGGAGCCTCACTGTGACTGTGTTCAGCAGCAGACGGCGGCCCTTCATCTTCCTCATCTCCTCCCTTTATTTCCAGTCCGCCTCTTTTCCTTTTTCTGTTTTTCTTTTTTCTTTCTACCTCACTCGCCTTTTCTTATTTTATTTTAGCAGCAGTCGCCTCGAAGAAATGTCCGCCAGACCGGGATTTTACCGGCAGGAGCTGAACAAGACGGTGTGGGAGGTTCCGGAGCGGTACCAGAACCTGACGCCGGTGGGCTCCGGAGCTTACGGCTCGGTGTGGTGAGTGTGCGGGGCGGAGGGGCGAGGCTGGGCGGCCACAGCAGCCACCGTGTACCGGTGATGATGCACCAGCAATTGCAGCGATGATATAGAATACAACAGCTGTGTTAGGGTTGAAGCTGGGGTTTATTGCATGCGAATTATTACTACTACTATGTATTCTAATCCAGTAGGATTTAATTATTCTGCAATTTAAAATATAAATATTCATGCTTTTATGTTTTAACATGATGATGAGGATTTCTTTGTGCTGACATCCATATAGAAACCAACAGCAGGTCTGCAGGGCTTCTTGTCATCCCTCAGCTCACAGTCTGCTGCCCCTATATAGATGTGTGTGGCAGCAAAAAATACAGACTCAGACAGCCTCAGTGCAGGAATTTCCCAAATAACCCCCTCCTCACCCCACATAGCCTCTAAATCTGCAGCTGGATGCCACATCTGGAAAAAAGTTTTTAAAAAACAACCACAACATGCTAACAAAAATTCAATCTGCATGCATCATAGTCACTGTTTTGCATTTGCACACAATCTCTTTTTTTCTTTATGTCTCCCTGTGTGGATTGCTTTAAAAAAAAATTAGCTTAAATCTGCATCTGCTGGTGGGATGCCGTTGCCATGGCGACGTGTCACCTCCTCCAATATTAATTAAGCCATTAACGTGGCACTCACGGTTACCCGAGAGAATCCCAGAGAAATAATCAGCATTTTGGGGACTAAAATAAGATGTTGAAGCTGATTTGTGGCACCTAGGAGTAAATATTAAGGCCAGAAATGAACTATATCGACAGAAACACCCAAATCTTGTAAAAAAGCTTGTGGAGAAGCTTTATGAGAAGCACTAAAAGGCTGATCCATTCACCTCACATAGTCTTTTTTGGCTACATTGAGAAGAATCAGATTTTTTTTTGGTGAGCTTTTCTTGGATTTAAGTTCCCAAATCCTGTAAGCCCAATTGCTGTGATGCTTTGTAGAAAAGGGATGGAGGATTTCTGCAGACAGAGCGCCCACTCTGTGCAGTTTAGGAGACAGTTTGGACAAGGTTGCAAAACTTTCACCATCTAGAATTTACTGCATCTTATTGTCAGACCTTTTAGTCACAGAAGAACCAAGATACCATCCAGCAGGAAAATAATACAGAGCTCATGTGTCCAGCCACACCCCATATCTCCATAGCCTCAGAAAGGAGTTTTATCTCCACAGCTGACTCCAAGATGTTAATTAAGACACCAAGAGATGATGAGATTTCAACCATCTTCTCCATATTGCAGTTTGAAAGTTTTCCTCAGAGTAAAAATGCAGAAGATCAGCTGCTTCATTCAGCCAAATCTTCCAAGTTTAAGGTTAGATTCCCATTTTGGATGCCCATGCAACAAAGATAGTATTATCAGAGCGAGCGTTCAACTTGAATCCTGCCTTTGTTGACAGAAAAAAAAATGTCGCCCGAAGCATTTCAAAGCGGTTACTCATGATTTGTGAAGGTGCAGTCAGCCTGAGTAAACATGGAAACCTCAATACCGAAGCTGGAGCTGTTATTTATAGCGATCTAGTGCTCTGCACCTTCTAGACGGCTTCTCTGATTTCATAATAGGATGATTATGATTTTATGGGCCAACTTAATTAGTGAAGTCAGCTCAGTGACTCTCTTTGAAGACAGATTAGTGCCGGGGATGATATAACAGTGATCAGTGCAGTTTATTAGCTTTTACATTTGTGCTCTGCAGTGGTTCCTAAACTCTTTCTGACAGACAATATCACAACAGTGATAGCAGATAGACTGGATGTTATTTCACACAAATATAAAAGTTGTCAGTGTTGTATTGGTCACACAGTTAAATGTTTAGGTCAGTTTAGTCAATGCTGTTTTCTTCAAGTAGCTTGTAACCATGTTAAATGTTATAACTCTTTAGAAAGCCACAGCCATGTATCATTTTTTCCTATATCATGCATATTTATTTCTATATTAGTCTACTTAAGTTCATCTATTTCAACCACTGATCTATTTTAAGCTATTCATTTTAGCCAGTTATCCTTTTGAAATGATCTGTTTTAGCAATTCATCCATTTTAGTCATCTATTTTAGCTATTCACCAATTTTTAGCTTTCCATTTAGCAATTTCTTGGTTTTCTCTTTTAGCCATTAGTCCATTTTTTTAGCTGTATATCTTAGCCATTTATCCATTTTTGTAAATACTTATTTTAACTACGTATCTGTTTTAACCATATATCCATTTCCATATATCTTCTTTCTTGGCCACATCTATATACAAGCCCAATGGCAACACATGGTGTATAGCCATCGTCTGTATGTGGATATATTTCCTACATTTCTCTTCAGATTAACTGAGCGACTCATAGAAGTAGCAGGTGTTACCCTCCTCCTGTCTTATTAACACTAAACTGTTACATCATATCTTTGGACAGGCAAAGTGTGAATGCTAGCGTTGTTGAAACGCTTTGACTTTATACCAAATTCTACCAATATACAAAGGGCATTCCTGCACACACCACTGAGCTCTTCCCTGCATTGTTAATGTCGATCTGCAGCCTTTTGTCGCTGACTCTCTCATGGCAGGACTTGATTAGCGAAGCAGCAGGGGGATGGGAGTCGGCGGGTTCGACATCTGTACGTGTTGTGTCTTAATGGGGGGGGGGGTTAGGATCCTCTCTCAGTCTACCTCTGGAGATGCACAGTAACACTGGCCCTCCCCATTTATCTCCAATGAGCAGCGTGTTCTCCAGACAAACCCTCTTGAGAGACCGCCGGCCTCAGGTCAAGGATCTGACAAGCTCATATAATTCATTATAGCTGCAGGACTTCTACCCCCATCGCCCCCGGGAGAGGGGGAATCAAAAGAGTTTAGGAAGAGAATGGTACATTAAGGTGTAAGAGAGGATCGAGTCGAGGAATTTTAGAGGTGCAGACGGCAGCAGCATGATAAATACAAAGCCAGTTTAATAATTTAACATGCAGCTGCTCTTGAATTTTGATAAGTCATGAAAAGTTGGGAGGACTGTCATATTCTGTGTCTAATCCAGCCTCATTGTCCTCTTAGTTTCCAGCCGCCCAGCCTTAATCCTACTGAATAGTCTATTTCCTGCTTCTCAAGACAAAAATCGGGACAGTTTTGGTTCAGACTGAACATCAGGAGAGAATTTGCACTCGGCTGATCAAGGCTGCTTTCATCTCCTGTCAGTAAATGCAACATCTGTTCGGTAAACCAGAACTTTGGCATGGACCCTGTCATTTTTGGATGAATGAAACATGATTGCTTCATTTTCTCTCCTGTCAAAAACACAGTGTCTCTGTCTGCTGGATTGTTGTTGGAAAATTGGTAAATTGAACAGAAAATCACACTGTGGTTGTTGATCTGGTTTAGATCTGTGGTGGTAATTTAAGAGTAATTTAGGAGACGTGGAGATAAAACAGTTCAAAAATTATCAAAAAAGATTCTGACAATACATTGATAGTCAGATATGTTCTGGTATTGATTGTGGCTTATTGAATGATTTGTCAATAAGCCAAACTGAGTAACTGTTATTTAAATGGCACATTTTCAATCTACAAACATTGATCTAAAGGGCTTTCCAATAGAGAAATAACATTAACATCACAGATAAATAACAACTTTAAACACTAAGTTAAGACTCTACAATATTAGTTCTTATACAAATTTAACTGACAGACTTAGATTAAAGGTTTAAAAGATTAAAAACCCACAATAATATATCCAATGCCAAATTGTCTTGCTAATTTGCTGTTTTCTTTGTCTTACCTGACAATAAACTGAATATCTATCAGTTTTGGACCATTATTCAGACAAAACAAGAAAACTGAAGAAGTTTCCTTGGAGTTTTTCTAACAATTTCCAATTAACTGAGAAAATAGTCTGCAAATTGACCTGTAAAAATTATTGTTAATCGTGAGTTTAGATAAATACCACAATGTCAAAATAATATAGATTCATAGGCAGCAGCTGTTCGGCCACTTTAGCATAAATCCTGGTAATAACGTGTGCGTGAGCATAAATCACTGCAGCAAAATTTGATAAAATTGCACAAAATGGAGTTTTTGCCTTGGTGGATGAACCAAGTGCCTCTCTTAAAGAACTGTTCTGAGTTCAGCTCCAACAGAGCCTTTGAATAGAGATGGCTTTGACTAACTATACAACCACAAATATTCTTATTAACTCTGAGCTCAACAACAAACTCACCTGGAAATGTGACATGGAGGCTGTTGACAGAGCAGACTACTTAGTGAATTCATTTTGTATACCTGCACTGTAAAAAACATAATATTTATGGAGCTGGGGTAGCTTAAAAGTACTGTAAAATAATTTCACATAACCATCTCATAAAATACAGACATTTTGCATAATAAAAATTCATCAATTTGACGTGACATCATGTGTTTAGTCTTAGTTTTTTTTTTATAGAACTTTTTAATGGTTAATGAAGGATATTTACATGTAAATATTACATAAATTTGTGAAATTAACTACTATAAATAATATAGATACATTCAATATTTTTGATGTGAAAACTAGTCTAACAAGATATCTCTCATTTAACAAGCAAACCTAAGTAAAATTATATGACCAAAACTTCTTTTTCTGTTGTTACCAATTGCATCTAGAAATATATTTACAGTATTAAATTTAACAGTTAAGTCTATTAAATAAAAACTAAATATAACATTTCCATTTCATTTTAATTCTTCTAATATTTATTTTACATAACGAAACAGTATAACTTTACAGTATTTTTTGTAATTGCCATTTCTTTAAAAATACATAAAATAAAGGGATAATTGTAATACTCGGCTATTTTACGGTGTAGCTTGTTTAGTTACACTACCGTTCAAAAGTTTGGGGTCACTTAGAAATATCCTTATTTTCGAAAGAAAAGCAGTTTTTTTCAATGAAGATAACATTAAGAAACACAGTCTAGACATTGTTAATGCGGTAAATGACTATTCTAGCTGGAAACGGCTGACTTTTAATGGAATATCTACATAGAAGTACAGAGAAACATTTCCAGCAACCATCACTCCTGTGTTCTAATGTTACATTGTGTTAGCTAATGGTGTTGAAAGGCTAATTGATGATTAGAAAACCCTTGTGCAATTATGTTAGCACATGAATGAAACTGTGAGTTTTCATGAAAAACATGAAATTGTCTGAGTGACCCCAAACTTTTGAACAGTAGTGTATATATGCGTGTTTTTTGTGATTTATGGGAATATATCCCCAGACAGATGGCCGACCTTATATATCATAAATGCTCACACATGCAAGACTCACTTGTTTTACGCATCAATTATGGATGATTTAAGCAAACAAGATGTGAAGTGTATATTTTTGAGCTTTAGAGGTGCTGGAAGGTGGATTTTGACACTTTCACCTCATTGTTTCTCCACTTCCTGAGTGCATGCTACGCTTAGCTAACTAGCTATTGCTAAATATTGCTGAATAGTTGACACTCTGACATAAGATTCAAAGCTATCTCGCCATCTAACTCTCAGCAACAAAGAAAAAAAAGAGCCAAGCTGTTTGTCTAAATGCAAAAAATCGATGCAGTGCAGTTGTCTTGATTTCATTTGAATTAATCAGTAAATCTATATAAGAACAGTCTTTCTTGCTGGATAAACAGCGACTCATCTCACGTGACTGGTTGATCCTTTGTGTAATCTGAGGTGCATCTAGAGCCGGGACATTAAAGACAAAAGGAGGGGAGGGAGATCGATGCCGTGGCTCTGCAGTGTGTTGAGAGCAGTCCGACCCATGTATGGAAGATGGCAGGCAGGAAGGTAAATAGTGTGTTAGATTCAAGGCCTGGTTCATGTCAGATGGAGGCGACTGGCTGCCATCCTGGCTGGAGCTCGGCGGGAACATCCGGACTGGCAGCAGGTGAACACTGAGCCACATGGATGCATTCGACTGTGCAGTTTACTCAAGCATGTACACAATTAAACATAGGTCACCAAAAATGATACTATGGTGGGTTTTATATGGTGGAAGAAACAGGATACATGCATCAGTTGTTTTCACTGCAGCCACTTTAACTTAAAATAGTAGGCAAACACACTTATTACTAGTCACATTTATTTACCTAAATAGAACAAAAAACATCAATACTGCCAATAATCATGCCTGTGTTATGTCATAATAGCTGCAGGGGAAAACATCTATTGTCTCCAGGTGACTGTACCTGCTGGGAAGTGAAACTTTGCAGGTTTTAATGGCAAATAAAAGATTTAGCAAGCTGCCAAGTACAAAATGAACTCCCTCTCATCAGTAGAGATGTTTAAAAAGTCCCTTTCAGACTGTTTTGATGGCATAATGACTGGGTTGTGTTTCTGAGGCTGCATGGGGCCCTTTTGTACTTATTTTTCTACTTGCACAGCAGCATGCTCACACTAAAATTAGAAAGATGATGTGCACTGAAGGAATAGTGCAGTACTGTTGCTCTCTTGCTGTCTTAGATAAGAAGATTAATACAGCTCTTTAGTCTGGACACTAAATGTTATAAGTCAGCCGTGACAGGAGATGGCCAGTTTAGACATCTGCAGGTAAAGAAGTACACCAGGATCTCTAAAGCTCAGCATTTAGCTCCCAGTAGAACCTCGACTTGTCATTGTTTCACTTTTTACAGGGATTAAACAAGATAATTTGTGCATCTTTAGATGTGTTTCCATTGTTTTGAGGCTTTTTGCTAAGCTAAGCTAATCTCATGGCACTTCAACAATACTAGTCTCGCATGGCCACAGACGTATGTCAGTGCTGGACAATGGTTTTACTGCTATAAGGGAAAAAAATATGCTGTGTTTGTATTTTATTAAACTAACCACAAGCGTTTTGGGTGGTGCTCAGCCCAGGATGCAGTGATGGTGCCCCTGTATAACAGTGTATTGAAACATTCTTTTGGTGGAGCATTATTCGCATGCAGAGAGGCAGGCGTCATTAAAAATGGTTAATTCGCTGCAAGATACAACCAAGCTTGGCTTATTGCATGTGTAGACTGATGCTCGGAGGTTGTTGCTGTTGTTCCTGAGTTTGAAAACAGTTAAACGCAGAATGCAACAATGTGGGAAAAAGCTGCATAAAGGAAATTGCAGGTCTGCATTCAGTAAGTCAGACTAAAACAAGACAGACAGCAGTGTTATTTAACAAGAGTATATCTATAGGTTGTTTATAAAAGATGGACGTAGCTTCTAGGTCTAAAGCTGCATTGCAGGGGGCGATTCCTTTCCAACTGGAAACTCCAATTGTAATGAAGTCTATGAAAAGTGACACGAGTTGTTTTTTACTTTGCTAGCTCAGTAAACAATTTCCCAATGAATGTATAGTCTCAATTGCTAGTTTCAAGTCTCCTTCAATACAGACTGATGTCCATTTAGTAATTTATTGTCCCATTTAGAGTAAAAATAGGTAATAAAGGAGGGTATGGACCATTGTGGTGGCTAAATTCCAAACTTGAGTCTTCAGAACGTTAGTTCACAAAACAAAGAGTTGCATCACAATGGCTAGTCAATGTGTATATCCCAAAATGGTGAACTATTCCTTTCATTTATATCCAAAACTGTGTCATTTTGAAGTCTGGATCTATTCATCTTCCCAGATTAAGGAAAAACAAATTTTTTTTCTGTCTGGTTGTTTTGTCCATCAAATCTGTTTAAATTAAAAAGTAATCTCTAGAAGTGTCACTTTTTGCATGATTTAAACAATACTGATCAACAGATCAGAGTGTTGTGGAGCAAGACAAGTTGGGTTTTCAGTGAGCAGAGTGGCTTACAGTGAAATACAGTGAGAATCACTAAACTGCTTTAACTCTCATATCAAACTGGAAGCTAAATTTAGGTTTTTGCTGCAGATTCTGGTGCAAAACTGACAAAATCCTGTGAAATGTAGGGAAGGTTATTACAAAACAATGAGGTGTACTACATATTATATTAAACATATTCAAGAGAACTTCTAGTGTGAAGAAGACAGGATTTTCTTTTAGATAAGTAATGATATAAACCTCATAAAAAAGAGTTTCAATCACATATTGAGACAGTTTTAAATGAGTAATGTAAGTATTTTCAATGCTTCCTCTTATCCAGTGTTTCACTTCTTACTCATTGCTCTATTTCTGCAGTGCTTCGGAGCATTTTTCGCCCATGTTTCCTTCCCATTTGTGCGCCCCACTCTCTGATGGCTGTTTTATTATTATTATTATTATTATTATTATTATTATTATTATTATTATTATTATTATTATTATTATTATTATTATTTCTGTGAGTCGCTGCAGAAGATTGGCAGGGCTGAAAAACATTGGCAGCACAAATGCAGCGGCGGCAGGGCCCGACGTTCGATACGTGGAATGACATTTACATTTCAAAAGAGGCAGATGAAATAAGCCCCGCTGGCACTTTTACAATAACTGACATCCTCTCTTCTCTTGTTCCACCACATCCTCTTTCTCTCTGCTCGTCTCTGTTGGCCCATCTCGCTCTTTTCGCTCTTGAACATTAATCCCTATTATGTAGACACAATCTCATCTTCAGCTGACGGCAGGTGTAAAGGAGTAGCTTAGCTTAGCATAAAGTGGTGTTTTTAACCCTTTGTTTTCTGCCTTCAGCTCAGCGTACGATGTGGTCTTGAGGCAGAAGGTGGCGGTGAAGAAGCTGTCCAGGCCCTTCCAGTCTCTGATCCACAGCCGCCGCTCGTACCGGGAACTCAGGCTGCTCAAGCACATGAAACACGAGAATGTTAGTGCTCCGTCAATAAAAATACCCCGAGACAGACAGACGCAGCTCTCTGTATGCTTCCGCTCGGTTATTGATCAGCTCTGCTTGTTTCCTGTCTCTGCCTCTGCAGGTAATAGGGCTCCTGGACGTCTTCACACCTGCCGCGACGCTAGAAGACTTCAATGAGCTGTAAGTCTTTTCACTACAAGTTGTGCACGTTTCACGGCACAAAAACTGATAATTCTGCTAATAGAGGGCACGGTGATGGATATGGAGGCGATCCTTGGGGGGATAGCAGGCTTGTAGAGATGTCTGATGGTTGCCATGGCAGCGTCATCATGTTCTCCTCTTACTAAAAACTCCCCCAACCCCTCCATTGGCTCATATATATATTTATACACCGTCTCCTGTTTTCGCAGCTACCTGGTGACTAACCTGATGGGCGCGGACCTCAATAACATCGTCAAATTTCAGAGGTTGTCAGACGAGCACGTGCAGTTCTTAATTTACCAGCTCCTCCGTGGCCTCAAGGTAATTTACCGCATCATGGTGCACATCTGCTGCACGCCGCAGTGAATGCAACGCGTATATTATACTGTATGTAAAACCCTCTGCCTCTGATGTATTCCCACAGCCCCATCTAATGAGCTACACATTTTGAATACATAGAACGATGAACTGATGAACTGTTGGTGCTTTGTTTTTTTTTTTAATTTATCTGGTATATTTGATTTAAACTTATTAATTAAGCGTTTGCCTGAAGTATACAGTAAAGAACTACAGAAGTGAGCTCATAACTGCAATATCCCTTAATGTCCTGCAGTAATTGCTTTGCTTCTAAACTGGGCAGTAGGACATTTTCTCTGATGTAAAATTAAAATCTAACAGTTTACATTTAATATATTTAAGAATAAAGGCCCCATCGTAGGAGCTCAGTGCAATTTTATTCAATACTTTGTATATTTGTCTTTATTTTTGATGAGACTAAATCCTCCTCAGCATAAAGGGTGCCAAATTTGATGTTCTGCAATTCTACATAGAAGACCTGCTCTTTGCTGGAGGGGTTGTGTTGCTCTTGGAGATTGGATTCAAATCAGACAACGTCACTTTTTTTCTGCTTTAGAAACTCTTGTGGTGTTTTGGCAGCGGGCTTTGGATCATTGTCATGCTGGAATATTCATCTTTTGCAGAGCTTCTGCAGATTTTGAGTCATCATTTTAGCCAGTATTTTGGTAATTCTACTGATATTCATGGTGCCATTTATAAATGTCATCTCCTCCCAACACTTTTTGCACCCATGCAGCCCCATATTATCACACTCCTACCTACGTGCTTCACTGAGAGGACTATGCATTCACTGTGGTAGGCCTGGCCAGGTTCATACCAAACATACTGGACACAACTGTTTTTTTAATGTAGTCTTTGTAAAGTATTTGTGTTGTGAATACTATACTTGTCTACTGAGAAAAAAATAATTATTGTGATCTGACACGATTAGGAATCATGTGACATTTAAGAGATGTACTGTCTTCAGTTGTATACTGTATATGAAGGTTTTAATCCTTACTTTAAGCAGTCAATTTGAATTTATAGCCATAATTTAAACTATTTCTCCAGTACTTTTACCTGACATTTTGAACCTCTTTGCATGGCTTACTGACCAGTTTCAAACAATTGTACACATTCAAACAGTTTTTCAACATACACTACCATTCAAAAGTTTGGGGTCACTTAGAAATGTCCTTAATTTTGAAGGAAAAGTAGTTTAAATTAATCAGAAACCCAGTCTAGACATTGTTAACATGGTAAATGACTATTCTAACTGGAAACAGCTGATTTTTAATGGAATATCTACATAGGGGTACAGAGGAACATTTCCAGCAACCGTCACTCCTGAGTTCTAATGTTACATTGTGTTAGCTAATGGAGTTGAAAGGCTAATTGATGATTAGAAAACCTTTGTGCAGTTATGTTAGCACATAAATAAAAGTGTGAGTTTTCTTGGAAAACATGGAATTGTCTGGGTGACCCCAAACTTTTGAACCGTAGTATATATTCAAAAACAGGACAGTATCAGGGTAACTAGAAGCATGTTGAAAGGCAACTGTAAAATGAAGGGGGTTTGAAGCAGAGTGGTCTAACCCACAAAAAATCCAAACTGGGTTTTAAATCATTTCTGTAATATTTTATGGTCTAGACTTTAGTGGCAGAGTGGTCTAATCCACAACCCAAATATAGCACTATCGTGGGGCTTCCAATGTTAGACCATGCTTGAAAGCACAAAACTTTGAACCCATTTTTCTCAAAAACTACATAAAATGAGTAAGACCACTCTGCTGCCAAACCCTTCAAATCCTGCATTGTATATCTAAATTTGGACAATCAGCTTTCGCCATTAAGACTGTCAAGTGTGAATACTAAAATTAAAGTGACTGCAGATATTTCACCTAAAGTGGAGTTAAAAGTGAACTACAGCTGTTGTCATATTTAGGTAAATGTAGGTTTTTCTTCCTCATGCATCCCAATTTACTTTTATTATTTCACTCTACCTTCATGAGGATGAAAGCTGTCTATTTTAATTGCACTGTCTATGTAATACCAACTAGGCACAAGAGTTGAAAGTTAGCCATAGCTATAAACTCTGTGCAGCTCTGTTTTGGAACTATGTCAAACTTCATACATTTTTAGAGATGCATTGTCTCTAAAAAATGAAGATAAACTCAAGCTACATCTTTTTAACATATTTCCGGACAACTGAAGTACTGGAATCACTCTAACATACTATGGTTGGTTTAAGTGCCACCTGTCTTCAGCCTTTCCAACAGATTTTGGAAACCACAATCTATGTTGCACAAACTGCATCCAGTGTTTGCCAGCCAACACTGAATGAGTCCAGCAGCCTGCAGAGGCTGTCCGGCTGCCCGGTTACCATGGGACCGGCAAAAGCAGCCTCCCCTTTAGGCAGGAGCTAATATGGTGAACTGCACTGTTGACCTCCATCTTCTTTATGTCCCCTCTCTCCCCTCTCTCCTCCCCCATCCTGCTGCCCCACCCCATCGAACAGTACATCCATTCAGCTGGATTGATCCACAGGGTGAGTGCCTTCTGCTTTTCCCTTCTTGTCTTTGTGACTCTGCTGCACTGGCGTGGTTTCAAATACAAGAAAACACTTTTAACACATTTTGTCTTATATCTTAAATCTGCCCTAAATAAACCCTTTGCATAACCAGATCCTGTAAAAAACAGATTACATTCCTCGTCGCAACCATGAAGCTTCAATCTTGTGACCAAAATTCTTAGAGTTTTCACTGCACGACTCATTGAAAAATAAGGCGTTGGCACTAACCAGATTCTGTAAAACACTAAAAATTCTGCACTTCTTGACGTAACAATGGCACCTTTAGTGACAAAGCTACGACCAACGTTAAAATCACAAAAACTGTGGGACTTTTTGGCTAAACTGGTCTGAAATGCAGGCTTTGTTTAAACAAAGCAGAGAGGAAAAAAGTATGGAAACAAGTAAAAGCAGTAAAATATGTTTTATGTAGTCAACAGTTTTTGGTTACACCTGTAGACATCTGAAAAAATGTACACTACAGTTCAAAAGTTTGGGGTCACCCAGACAATTTCCTGTTTTCCATGAAAACTCACACTTTTATTCATGTGCTAACATAATTTCACAAGGGTTTTATAATCATCAATTAGCCTTTCAACACCATTAGCTAACACAATGTAACATTAGAACACAGGAGTGATGGTTGCTGGAAATGTTCCTCTGTACCTCTATGTAGATATTCCATTAAAAACCAGCTGTTTCCAGCTAGAACAGTCATTTACCACATGAACAATGTCGAGACTATAGTGTACATACTAATTCCAGGTTGTTAACCAGTTTTGTAAAATAAATAACCAAATAAATTCAAGTTTAGTTTTGTGTTTCTTTTTGATTATTTAATGGCAATATTACTGTCATACTGCACATAGGACATTTTTGAGTTCTCTCTCCACGGTTGTTCTGTTTCTAAAAAAGTTGCAGGGCTTTATGTTGCTGTGAAATATGAGCCCACAGTGCATATAAAACATATAAAAGCAGCCAAAACTGCTTGGATTTCAGAGGGTTAAGTTGGTTTAAGGTCTGAAAAAAAATCACATTATTGAACACCGTCTGCCATATTATGACAAATATTCTGTACCAGCTTGTTCCAGCTCTTCTGTAAAGCTGCAAATGTGATGTTTACACTGAGTAAAATATTCAGATATTCATATCCAAGACTCCATATGTATCTCACCAAAAGTCAGCCAACCTTGCAACTCAAAAACACAGTTTTTAAGAATTTCAATAAAACAACAACTAGCTAGCTGAAAGTTTGAAATCCAAAAGTAAGCTTACAGAAGAACACATAAATAATGTGGTTGAGTCTGGAAACTTTTCACTTTTATCTCAACTTCTGTTGGGTGAAATTCAGCAACATGGAAGTTAATATTTATACATTAAATACAGAAGTAGATGCAGCTATGTGTAACAGAAAAGCAACCAGACTAAAAATGCTGTGCAGCAAAGTTTAAAAACACAGGAAATACTATTTTACTCAGATACATCTTAATTCTCATCATGTTTCTGTGTCTATATTTGTTTTACTATCCTTCCCAGGACCTCAAGCCAAGTAATGTGGCAGTAAATGAGGACTGCGAGTTAAGGGTAAGAAAGCCTTCAGTTTAAAGCTAAGAGTCCTTCAGTGCATCCAATAAACTCCATAACTTAGAAAAACTGTCCACGACTCCGACAGATCCTTGACTTTGGATTAGCCAGACAAACAGATGATGAGATGACAGGATACGTGGCGACTCGGTGGTATCGAGCGCCAGAGATCATGCTGAACTGGATGCACTATAATCAGAATGGTAAGGTGCCACCAAATTATAGATTTATAATAAGCTTATCAACATCATTTTTTTCCTTTGAAAGTAATGAAATTATCAACTGTGTAATGAGTAAACATGTGGTGTTTGTGTTCCAGTTGATATCTGGTCAGTGGGATGCATTATGGGAGAGCTGCTGAAGGGAAAAGTCCTTTTTCCTGGCACTGACTGTATCCTTTATCACCAAGGCATGGAGTCCACCGCAATTTGCAGCTCTTTCCCCTCTTAGCAAGAGCCTTCCATTACGTCTTTAAAGTGCCGCATGGATGCAGACCTCTTGTGGATTTGCATTACAATCCCAGGCCTTTTCTGAGGGGGAGTTGCATCAACAGAGAGCAACTGGGGAAAGAATAAGAGCGATCACAAAGGGCTGAATTACTGAGGGTGTTGTATTCAGTGTCTTAGTGTGGAGTGCGGAGCTAAAACGAATTTGATTTACTGATCTTTGTGTGTTGTGAGACTTCTGATGCGTAAAAAAGAACAGCTGACTTTCGGCGATGGTCCGTCTCGGTATGTGACAGGAAGCTCTAATGAGTCAGGCTGCAAGCTGATGACTTTTCACAAATCTTGATTGCCTTTAACTCCTGCTGGAAGATATTGACCAGCTGAAAAGAATCATGGAGGTGGTTGGGACTCCGACACCCGACCTGCTGAAGAAGATCTGCTCTGAACATGTGAGGAAGGGAAGAAGGAGCTGGGAAAGTGATAAAGAAGGCTTTATGTTGTGGCATTGGTTCCACCGACCAACGCAACCTCTCATGATTGATTAGTCATTTCATTCACAAGGCCGTTGATTGAATGGTGTTGGGGGTGATTGATCACTAACTGTTTGTCATCATGTGATCAGCGCTGTCACATGCCATGAATTGAATGCTGGTCTCCATTTGCAGGCGCAGAAGTACATCCAATCTCTGCCCTTCATGCCCCAGCAAGACCTGGAAAAGATCTTTAGAGGAGCGAATCCACTAGGTGGGTGATGCACCACAGATTGGATTATCAACTCCTTAAATTTGATTAAGAGCCGCTGAGAGCCTGCTAAGACTCAAGTTGCTCTCTCCGTACTGCAAATTTGAAATTCATTTAGAGGTTTAAGCCTTTTTGTCTCCAACCTCGGAACATATCCAAGCCCTCTTTCACTGATGTCTTTTTGTTTCTGTCTGTCTATCAGCTGTTGATCTATTGAAGCGAATGCTGGTTCTGGACTGTGATGGGAGGATCTCGGCCAGTGAGGCTCTGTCCCATCCCTACTTCTCACAGTATCATGATCCAGATGATGAGCCAGAGGCACCGCCTTATGACCAAACACTGGAGAGCAAAGACCGAACTCTAGAGGAATGGAAAGGTAAGGGTTACTTTGATATTTGATTAGCACATGACTTTCAGAACGATGGTCTGGGAGTTGTACCACATCGTTGCGGTGAAGAAGGGGCTGAACCAGAAGGGGAAGCTTAAAATTCACCAGTCAGTCTTTATTCCAACCCTCATCTATGATCATGTGCTCTGTGTAGTGGCAAAAAACAAGATCGCAAATACAAGCGACCAAAATTAGCTTGTCTGTGGAGTGGCTGGACTTTACCGGTAGGACATCTGGATGTAACTTAAAATAGTAAAAGTTCTGTATGCATTCAGAAAAAGTAGATGTTGCAAGAACATAAGCAAGAGAACAACACAACAGGCCTTTCGGATGTTTCATTTATAACCACATAGATTGCGTACATAAGAACCAACAAAGAATCATAACAGTTAACAGTTTCAACGGGAAGGAGTCACATGCTGGAAAAACCAGCTGCTCAAACATAGAACGGGAAAGTGTCATGGTCTTTGGTTTTGGTTAATAGTTTGTTTTATTTTGAAATTCCCTGTCCTTGTTTGTCTCTAGTTGTTTTACTTACTCACTGTGTGTGTTTTCCCCTCTTTTTAATGGAGCCATTGGTTCCACTTGTGTTTTGTGTCATCAGTATATATATATATATATATATATATATATATATGTATATGTATGTTTATATATATATATATATATATATATATATATATATATATATATATATATATATATATATATATATATATATATATGTATATATATGCTCTGAGTCTTTTCTGTTTAACTTAAAGTACATACCACTGCTGCCTGAACATACTGTTTTATTCAGTTTGTACAGAACACTTTAACTGTCACTGTCTATAGTGTAAAATCTTTCTGGAGGTCTTGTTGGCTCAAGCTTGTTTATACTCATGCGAGACACTGTGATGTAACTTCAAAGAGGATTGTGGGTCAGAATGGCCTGAAAAACATGTAGACCTGCATGCTTCAAAATCTAACTAGATGTAGAAGGTGCTGTGGGTATTTTTGGCATACTACATTTGACACACCGTGTATAAAGGTGTACAAAATCTTGTATTCCTGTGCTTCAGGTTTGTGTAGTTAAGTTTTTGAACCTCTTTGTGTTTCTTTCTTCAGTTTCCTCCCCATGCTTTTATTGCCCTTTTCAATGTTTTGGTTTATGTCTTCCTGCTCCCTTTGTTTTGATGAAACTGTCTGTACTTTGGTTAATTTTATTAGGTTTGGCAATTAAATCTGACTTTATGTATTTGTAATTTGACTCCTGTGTATGCATTTGAGTCTTATTCTGACATAACAGTAACTGAGAAGCTTGGATTACAATAAACACAGAAGAGAATTCATTCTTTGCTAAGGACGCTGTTACTCCATTATCTCTATACTTCACATAGTTGTTTACTGCTATGTAAATGCTATATTTAACTTGCACCTGTAATTCCACTGTGGTCCTTGCTGGAGGACAAGAAAAACATGAATATATTCGAGGCGTACACCAGATCTGTGGTGTTAGTCTGTAGAACTTCCTCCTCTGCAAGTCAAAAACAACCGTATTGAAATTGGCTGTAAAGGGAAGTGAGAACAAGCAGAACTTTTCACTTTGGGGATTATGCAATGATGAATTTAAGCCTGCATGGGTGTTGCGGGAACGCTGACTGCACTGCTAAAGTAATATGGGTTTTGAGATATTTAGAGATGTCATTTATAACATTATAAATATGATTTAGCTCACCAGGGAGTTTTATTGAGTGTGAAATGCCCCAGAGCTTATGTGACTCAAGGTAGATAATTTTAGAGTTCCTTTGATGCTTTACACTATGTGTATTACATTATGATTTAAATCTTAATCAGCACCTCCTAAAATAGTTTCTTCTCATTTCTCCTTCTTGTATATCCAGAGTTGGTATTCGAAGAGGTGAGCAGCTTCAAAGCACCTGGCAGCAAGACTGACAGCCTTCAGGTGGAGCAGTAAACCTCCTGGTGGAGCAGTAAACCTCCTGCTCTGCTTCATCTGCCTGAAGAAGGACCAATAAATGAGAGGAAGACTGTGGAGAAGCAACTGAAGGAAGTGTCTGAGTTTATCTGAGCAGGAAGGTGGGATGGTCTCCATGGGATCGGATGCACACGTTTCAATTACAGGGAGCATTTAAGAGTCAAATAAAAGGATCTCTCCAGTGGGGAAAGTTACCTCCTTTTATGTTTCTGCTCACTGAGGGTAAAATGAGGAACCATCGGGGATCGAAGAGGGTGTGAGGATTCATACGAGGGAGCAACTTTACGCAACTGTTTACAGACTGACAGAAGGGTATTCAAAGAAAGGAAAAAAATGCACACTAGGATTTCCAAAGCAACGACAGGAACGCTGTCTCATCCCTCATCCAGACGAATGCCGTGATGCTTTCATTTATGGAATTCATGTTTAAAGGCTTGCAACAATGTCATTTCACGTCACAGAAGAGCTTCGCATTTAGCCTGCATACTAATGATGCATGATTTCTGTGCATTTTATTGTTACAGCATATTACTGGCACTGTATATTAACCATTAAGACTGCTCACTGAGTCTGGCACCAATCTGAGGGTGTGAAAGAGGCATCACCAAGAAATGTGATCAACCTGTTCTGTCTTTATATTTTCCATTAAAACTAGCTACTGTTCTTCCATGGATGAAACTCATCCTCTCCTGCTTACAGAATCGTAAACACCAACTGTGCTATTAATTAGCAAGCAATTAATATACGCCAAAGCTGGAACAGAGTAACTGCGCTGCAGGTCTGTGTTTACAGTGCGACCTCGCTTCTCATATACTGCTGATGGCTGATTGCGGATCTCCGGTTTGGCTTTGGCGCTGCTCCATCGGGTTTCTTTGCTGTGTCTTTCTATAGCTCCCACTTTGTGTTTACAGCAATTACAGACATTTTGTGAACTCTCAGAAATGATCCCCCCCAGTAGCTGTGCAACAATGCCGGGTAAAAATCTGTTATACAACTTGTAGCTCCGGCCAAGCAGTGCCCAGCAGGTCAAACACCACCCAGGCAGATGATTCACTTTGAGCAGCAATGTTTTGCTGCTTGCAGCAACCAAGGAGTTCATTCGTCATCTTTCATGTTATTTTTTTAGTTTATTATAATGAAAAACTATCCAGACTGCACATATTCATTACTGAGCACAGTATTACAGCAACTGGCCATGTGCTTTATCTCAAATGTGCATATTCCAGCTGCAGTTTATAGCTTAGTGCAACATTATTATACCCCGAATCATGTTACATAACACCCCGAGAAGTACGAACTCAATGCAAATGCTGATCATTGCGTCAAATGGCTGACTTCCCCACTGATGTGTCATTCATTTTGCTGCAGACTGGAGTTTTTAGTTCCATAGACTTTTTGCTGAGGTAGAAATAATCTGGTTGTGTTAAACCTCCGTGTGCAGAGCCAACAAACCAGGGTGATACTGAAGGTCAATGAAAATGTTAAAACTACTGTAACACTGACGTATGTTAGTGTTGACTATTACTATTGCTAGCACAGAGGCCATTTTAGCCTCAGAAAATGTGTATTTTTAGTCAATGTCCACACCAAAATCTATCAAATGCAGTTGTAGTCACCAAACAGCCAAAGTAAACTTAAAGATAAGTTCACTGTATGCCGCATCCCTCTACTCAAACTCAACTAGTTCCTAATTTACGAGGTGTAAATAACATATATTGTATAAAACCGACATTCCTCCCAACTTTAAAACCAAAAACAAGGCTGCAATAAGTGATTCAAAGTCTTCTGTTACTTAATGAGGGCAGTTTATTAACTGGGCAGAAATGGAAAATGGGTGGCACTGTGTAGGGGAACAAATCTGGGATTTAGAGAACATAGTTGAATTATACTGAGAAGTTTTTCTGTGATAAAACATACAGATACATCTGGTTTATATTTCGTATATTACTGTTGCAGATGTATTTTAAATGTTATCTGTATTCTGTCTGGATACAACTTGGATATAAAACCAGTGGCAGAAAATATTCAAGTACAATTTTGAGTTATACCACTTGTACCTTACTTGAGTGTTTCTGTGTTCTGCTACTTTACAGTCAACTACATGTGGCAAATAATGTATTTTTGCTGTACTAGATTTATTCACCGATTTTAGTTCCTTTGTAGATGTAGCTAAATAACACCATCTACAATCTACAAAAATATGATGGTATCATATTACAGACTAAGATAAATCTTTATTGATCCCTGAGAGGAAATTCACAAGCTACCTAGCAGATAAACAATATAAAGTATAGATGACCTTTATCAACTCCAAGAAATACAGTGATAAGCACACTAATGACCAATAACCAATAACATGACAAAATAAACTATATTTTTAAATAAGGCATTCTGCAAGATGACTACTTTTGGTTATTTAAGTAAAGTTTGATGCTAATACTTTGGTACTTTTACATAAGTAAAGATTTAATGCAAAGCTATAACTTGTAGACTGTAGTGTTGGTACTTTTGCGCGTGTGCAACATCTGTGTTCTTCTTCCAACTCCATGTAAAGTAGATAATAAACTTTCAACTTATTAGTTCCCCAAATTGACCCTCAAATGTCAAGTAAGTAGTGCACTTGGTTAGCTAAAGTGCTACAGTGTAGCTTAGACATTAGCCAAGCTAGCTAGCAAGGCTAAACTTTAGCAAGGTTTAAATCAGCTGTAGTACTACTACAGCAGTATGAGTACAGAATAGAGTGTACACATTATTAAGCTAATTTGAAGTTTAATGCTGCAGATATAAGCAGTAAAGTTCAGTATTCGGAGTATTTTGGGTGATAAACCGCTGCTGCTAGCTATGCTGACCTGTGATCTGTGGCTCAAGTTTAACTCAACCAGTCAGAATATTTCTGCCTCACAGAAACATTAGCACAACTAACACTTCAATTTACAATTTAGGAATCATTTTTAATGGAGCACAGGTGAGGAAATTTACTCTTTTCCGTATTGGATCACACTGGAGTGCTACATGTAGCCTGCTGTGCAAGTTGTTCACTAACACTGGATGCAAACTGTTGATTTTACAGTCCTAATGAATCTAAACAGTGTGTCTCAGTCAAAGCGTATTCGAGCTCTGAATGTTAACGTGTTCTGTGCTTCTGTGGATGTTGTACACGTGGTGGATTTGAATAGCAACTGCAAACTGAATGTATATGTATACTGTACGTATGTATGTTACAAGTTAGAGGTGACCTTTGAATACATGGTGGCATGTGATTCAGCCGTAGCCGTTTTCAATTCACTAAAAATGAATGTCAGCTCTCACTCTGCAAATGATCCAGATGATTTTCTCATTTCTCAGCAGGTAACATGACTTGGCAAGTTTTGGCTTCAACAGAATAAACACCATCGTTTCTGTTTGCCACCACGTTTGTTGTCTTGCATAATCTCTGCATTATTCAATCTTCACATACACTATATAGTTATAGATATGGAGGGATTTCCAGGTTTTTGTCTTTTTTGATTATATAGACTAGACCTCTTAATTCCTGTTAAGCGAAACTCAATGCTACAGCATAGCTGCGTCTTTTAGATGGTACAGTGTACCTCCAACTGCATTCACAAAGCTAATTCCATAAAGAAATGATGCTCCGAGACCTGGTCTTTATAGTATGAACTGGAACAGTAATTGGAACCAGGCCTCAATGCCTGACATCAGTACCTGACATTATGCAAGTCCTGTAGCCAGGTAAAATCCTGTAGAAAAGTCTGTTTAAAAGGAAAACTTTCACCATCATAAATAAGTAATAACAACAAAACAACTCCAACTTGTTGAGGCCTTCACCAACAGATCTTTGAAGGTGTCCTGTGGTACCAGGCACCAAGACGTCAATAGCAGATCCTTCAGTTGTGAGGTAAGACCTCCATGGATCAGATTTCCTTGGACACTGCAATCGAGAAACAACATTGCCATGAGGAGGTTATGTGGTCTACAACAATGTTTAAGTAGGTGTTAAAGTATCATCTACATGAATCCAGAGACTAAGGTTTCTCATAGTATAATACAGTACAGTTTAGTATAGAACAGTACAATATAGTCCTGTTATTTATATTGTGCAGCATGGCATAGTATGGTATAATGCAGCGAAGTACTACTACTATTATGGTATAGTGTAGTATAGTATAACATAGCATAGGGTTATTAATAGTATAGTATTGTGAAATATAGTAGAGTATAGCATAGTGCAGTTTAATATAGTATAGCATAGCATAGCATAGTACAATATAGTATAGTATGGTACTAGTAATAGCATAGTATATAACAGCACTGCATGGCATAGTGTACTATGGTGTAGTGCTAGTAACAGCATAGTATATTGTAGTATTGTATTGTGAGTTACTAGTAAGATTGCAGTCTTGCATAATACAATAGAGTGCAGCATATTATAGTGTACTACAGCTTAGTATAGTGTATAGTATAGCACACCATTGCCTAGTGTAATATGGTATAGTACAGTATAGTACTACTACTACTAATATATAGTATAGTATAGTATAGTATAGTATAGTATAGTATAGTATAGTATAGTATAGTATAGTACAGTATATAGTAGAGTACAGCATAGTATTGTGTACAGCTTAGTATGGCATAGCACAGGAAAACACAATATAGTATGATTTATTACTAGTAATAGTATAATATATTACAATGTGGTATAGCATAACATAGTATGGTATAGTACAGTATAGCATAGTGTAGTATAACTTAGTATAGTATAGTATAGTATAACTTAGTATAGTATAGTATAGTATAGTATAGTATAGTATAGTATAGTATAGTATAGTATAGTATAGTATAGTATAACTTAGTATAGTTTAACTTAGTATAGTAAAACTTAATTTGATGCAATATAGTCTAGCATAGCATGGTATAGTATAGTATAGTATAGTATAGTATAGTATAGTATAGTATAGTATAGTATAGTATAGTATAGTATAACACAGTGAGGTACTAGTAATAGCATAGTACAGAATAGTAGGCTATAGAACAGTATAGTATAGTATAGTATAGTATAGTATAGTATAGTATAGTATAGTATAGTATAGTATAGTATAGTATAGTATAGTATAGTATAGTATAACTCAGTACAATGTAGCATAATTTGGTTCAATATAGTAGCAATATAGTATAGCATAGCATAGTATAGTATAGTACAGTATTTTATAATGTTGTTTAATATAGTAGTATAATGTAGCATAGCAAAACACAATATAGCATGGTTTAGAACAAATAGTCTATTACAGTGCACCATATCATAATATAGCATAGTATGGTATACCACAACTAATATCACAGTATAAAGTTACGTATAGCATATGATAACTTGTATATATAGAACAGCATAGTATAGTTTCAAGTTAACTGCTGTGATTTTACAGAAACTTGATCAGACTGTAGCAGCAGTTGTAGCCTCAGAGCTCAGGGTGGGCAGATGTTTGGTGGCTGTTTCCCCACATTGTAGACACACCCATAGACTGCCCTGAGCGACCAACAATGTGTGTGTGTGTGTGTGTGTGTGTGTGTGTGTGTGTGTGTGTGTGTGTGTGTGTGTGTGTGTGTGTGTGTGTGTGTGTGTGTGTGTGTTTGTGTGTGTTGGGGGGTGAACCCGGCGACGCTGCGCTGCTGCACAACTGCTGGTTCATGTTGAGACTCCGGACCGCGGTGTGCACTGTGCGTCTTGCGCGTCTAAAATTAAAAAAAAAACTTTGACTTGTTCTCATGAGCGCAGAGACCCACAGACCGACATCAGCCTCGTCTCATCAGTAGAGGAATGGCTGTGCGGTCCAGGACGGGATTCTGTCGGCAGGAGGTGAACAGAACCGTGTGGGAGGTTCCGGAGCGGTACCGGGATCTGAAGCAGGTCGGAACGGGAGCGTACGGGACTGTGTGGTGAGTACAGGAACTTTGCAGCTCAGATAGCTTAATTTATGGCGGAATCTGCTCAATTCATGTTTTACCAAATAATAAATTTCTTCTTTCTTCTGAGAGCCAAAATATACTATTTTTGCATTTTACGCACGGAAAAGGAGAACACAAAGTGGATAATTTGACTGTTTATACTCGGATAGAGCGCTCATTTACTTTTACTTTCACTCCAAGCAGCAGTTCCTAGTTGTATATTTTGGTCAGCAGTCTGCACAGCTGGCTCGGCAGGGCCCCTCTTTGCATTGTGTTGTGTGGATGAGGGTCAACAAAGACCACCACCCCCCCAATCTCATTGTTGGGAGAAGTCAAAGAGCTCGAGTTAAGTGCACTAAAAGCACCACTACTTTGTCTCCAATCACACAAATGTGCTTTTATAAAAACATGCAGACATTGTGATGTATCATAGCGGGAACGGCACAGGTGGAACTTTAAGGAAACTTAACATCAGTCAGTGGATTTCCTTATAAACGTGCCAAAGTTATGTTCTTGGAAAAGCTGTTTTGCTCTATTTTTGATTGTTTTCCAGTAGTGAATGTATGTTTGTATCTCAGTTCGGCATGGGATCGCCGGACAGGAACACAGGTGGCCATCAAGAAGCTTCACCGGCCCTTCCAGTCCAAGCTTTTTGGCAAAAGGGCCTACAGAGAGCTGCGACTCCTCAAACACATGAAGCACGAAAATGTAAGAGAGCAGGAAAGAGTCCAATCCTGGCTGTTAACACAAGTAAAGCCAGTCATATTTTAATTTCTCCTTTATTTCTCCTGATTGGCTCATATCAGGTAATTGGACTGTTGGATGTTTTCACCGCTGAGATCTCTCTGGACCGATTTCGTGACTTGTAAGTTTCCTCTGCTTTCCTAAACACTTATTCTTTAAAGCAGATAGCTTGCTTAGATTTTGCTCCTCTCTTCGCCTCCACAGCTACCTGGTGATGCCGTACATGGGCACCGACCTCGGAAAACTCATGAAAATGGAGAGATTAACTGAAGACCGAGTGCAGTTCCTCGTCTATCAGATGCTCAAAGGACTCAAGGTGAAGAGAACCACAACGTTGTTTCTCCAAACTGTTTCATAGAGTTGCAAGTAGAACTGACGCTGTCTTCTTTCTCCACAGTATATCCACTCGGCAGGGATCATCCACAGGGTGCGTGAACTTTCACCTCTGAGACTATGAGCTTTGGGGGTGGGGCTTTTTTCTCACATTTTTTCACACTAAATCCCATTCATGCTGATTCCCACACATAGAGTTTTGCAATGTGTGTGTGTGTGTGTGTGTGGATTTGTGTCATTTTTTTATGCCAAGACAGGATGATACGCCATCTGCTTGATCGTATTATTGATATATCTCTGTATCCAGACGTCTCTGCTAGACTTTAACCCCACTCTGTTTACAGCTTATCACAGCAGAGAATATATCAGTTAATTCTTCAAAATGTGAGTTTGTCACGTTGTTTGCCTCCCAGTCAAAGTTCAGACAAAATCTTGACTGATAGGATTAAAATGAGGCATGTCCCGATCAAGTTTAGTCTTTTTTTTAGATCCAACCCTAGTCTGCCATACCATTTTCCTAAGTAATATACATGTCAAGTATTGTGGATTAACTGTAGTACCTGCTTCCACCAACAGGTGGTGCTCTTACTAATCATTGTGCAGCTTCGCAAGTAAAGGAGCATCGTGACAAAGACTTCTAGGAGGCATACTTAGACCAGCAAACTACTGTTCAGGTTCAGGGATCCAGATTTCCCCATGTAACTCAGAAGGCAAAATTCTAAGTGATAACATTAGGGATATGTTGATCAAGTTTTGTCTTTTTTGTTGATCCAATCCAAATCATTTAGCCCCTTAATGCCGATTGTCACGAATTCGCATCATACCGCTTGCATTGAGACTACAGCCGAGATAGCATATCCATTCCCCCAGTGCTAGTTTGTGCATATTCAGTACGTACCTAGGAATCCTTTTACAGACACTGGCTTCTCGTGAGACCGGTCGGAGTGGGACCTACATTATTAGAAATCTATTATTATATATCTATTCTGTGTGCTATAGATAAATTAACAATCTCCACTTAATTTAGCATCAGCTTGAAAGCAAAAACACAAATAAATTTTTTTTATATCATTGTAAATAAATTCAGGCGTCAAGGGGTTAATATTTAGTATCTGCCAATACAATTTTCCTAAATAATACACACTTCAAGTACTGTAGATTTGCAGTACCTGGTTGTACCACCAAGTAGAGCCTCTTACTAAACATTATGGGGTTTAGCTAGTAAAGGAGTACAGTGACAGAGATTTTGATGAGACTTACTGATATCAGGACAGCGGAAAACTTTTCAAAAAAGTTGGGCAAAGCTTAGACAGTGAGTCCTTTGGAGTGTGCAGGACTCTGCTCAGGACATTTTATGACTCTGTGGTAGCGTCTGCTATTTTCTATGCAGTGGTCTGCTGGGGAGCAGGGAGCACTGAAAGGGACAGAAAGAGACTAAACAGACTGGTCAGGAGGGCTGGTTCTGTCCTGGACTGTTCCCTGGACTCCATAGAGGAGGTGGGTGAGAGGAGGATGTTGTCAAAGCTCACATCCATCATGGACAATCCCTCTCACCCACTGCATGACACTGTGGGGTCTTTAAGCAGCTCCTTCAGCAGCAGACTGAGACATCCACCCTGCAAGAAAGAGCGCTATCGCAGGTCCTTCATCCCATCTGCTATAAGACTTTACAACATCAACATCACTGGCTGATGTTAACATAAACTGGACTATATCATTACCACCCCAAACCATAAAATTTGCACTGACATTCTTGCACTGCACATCTCTGCACTTTTAAACTTTATTTTTATTTTTATTTTTTCTGTTAAAAAATTTTGCCACCCTTGTATATATTGTAAATAAAGCTGCTGTAACAATGTAAATTTCCCCTGGAGTGGGGAGAAATAAAGAACTTTATCTTATCTTACATCCCCGTGAAATATCACAAGCTGATTAAGATTTAAGTATTTAAAATTATATGTATGTGTCTGTTTCCTACAGGACCTCAAACCTGGAAATTTAGCCATTAATCCAGACTGTGAGTTAAAGGTAACCCAGCATAACAATAGAGCTATCTTAATTTGAATGGTCCACACATTAGAAAGCTACAGTACAGCTTCTTCTTCATGTTTCAGATTCTTGACTTTGGCCTGGCAAGGCAGGCTGATGCAGAAATGACGGGTTATGTGGTGACACGCTGGTACAGAGCTCCTGAAGTTATCCTCAACTGGATGCACTACACGCAAACTGGTAAAACTCTCCATCCTCACATGAAGGCAGTAAGCATGAGGAAGATCTGTTTCATGAAAATGATGTTTGGCATTGTGTTGCAGTGGACATCTGGTCGGCAGGTTGTATCATGGCAGAGATGCTGCTGGGGAAGCCGCTGTTCAAAGGAAATGATCGTATCCTTGACTGTTCTCAGTCCAGCTTGATTTTGTCTGATGTAGACTTTCCAAACCTGTGTCATGTAACTGTATGAAGATTTTATTTAGACCTGGGCTAATATGTTTAGGATCCTGGCCAGTTATCCTTCTTAACTAATCATTGAAATCTTTTAATCTTCTGTTGAATTTCAATTACAATTCAATTCAATTCAGTTTTATTTATATAGCGCCAATTACAGTCAAATTGTCTCAAGACGCTTTACAGAACCCATATGCCTGACCCCCAGGGCAAGCCAAAAGGCGACAGTGGCAAGGAAAACACCCTTTTAACAGGGAAAAAAACCTTGAGCAGAACCCGGCTCTTTATGTGGGGGAACCCATCTGCCTGCTGGCTGGGCGGGTTGAGAGGGACAGAAGAGGTAGAGAGGTAGAGATAGAGGGATGGAGGTAGAGGGGTAGAGGTAGAGGGGTAGAGGTAAAGGGGGAGGGATGGGAGAAGGGGGGTTGGGGAACAAGGAACATATAACACACAGTTGGATACATGTATGAACCCCAAAACCGGCTGCCAATTTTGAAGGACGTGCTATTTTAAAATAATCACCAAAATTACACCATTTGTCAGAGCCACAAGCAGAAAAAACGGAAAGAATTGTTGAAATTTTCAATTTTCCTATGGTCACTGAAGTACTCATCTATGAATCGTCATTAAGTTGGGAAACATAATTCTAAGCTTAAAAATGTGATATTTCATCAATATCATGGACAAAAATTTGTTAAAAATGAAGTGTTTGCTCTGACTAGATTTGGCAACAAAAAAAAAACAAAACTAAAAGCTCTGCTCTACAGTGTAGGTACAAGACAAGCATGGAAACAAATTTGAATTTTTTTTTTTTTTTTTAAAGTTATTTTTTTGGCCTTTTTGTCGGCTTTTTTTATTAGATAGGCGCAGTGAGAGAGAGACAGGAAACAGGGGAGAAGAGAAGACATGCAGCAAAGGGCCGCGAGCGGGAATCGAACCCAGGCCGCTGCGTTGGGGACCAGCCCCACAAATTTGAATTTAAATGGTAAATTATCTCTGGTATGTAGAGTCCCCAGATCTATTCCAGTATTAATAACACCTGTGGGCACTTGGATAAAAGCTTTACATGCTGATTCCAGATTTTTAAAATTGTTGTAAATTAAAGAAAGAAATTTAAGTGTATTTTTTTCTTTTTTTGATATAAATTATGACATTCTAATTTTGTAGCACTGCAAAAAATACATGTTTGAGTTCTCTATACTTCTAGTAATGCTTGTGCTGTTTCCATAGAGGTACAGGACTTTTTTATTGCAGTGAAAAATGAGCCAACAGTACTTAAAATGTGACAGGAGCAAAAAACACCCAGAAACTGAGTGAAGTTCAGAAAATGTGTTTGTTTTCTTGTTTCAACACCATCTTCCTGTCGTTTCCACTGTTGTAGGAAGCTAAATAGAACCCAGTGATCTTTTTCTGTTCAAAATTCATTCAAGATGATTTAATTATGTCTTAACTAGTTGAAATGTGGGCAAAAACATGTTTAGAGCAAATAACACCCAGTATTTATTCCAAAATCCTCATTGATGGCCACTTAGAAAGCTGGTATTTGATTGGTAAACGTCCACACAGCAGATGATTCTTAACCAGAGCTACTGTCAGACCTGGACCAGCTGAGAGAGATCATGAAGATTACAGGAACCCCAACTGCTGACTTTGTTGTGAAACTGCAGAGTCAAGACGTAAGTCATAACCTGGAGTTACAGTCACACTCCGAATCTGACCTTTGAGTATGAAACACTGACGGGCGGTAAAGTTGAATGAGGCTTGTAAAATGCCATGGTTTACTACCTCAGATTTAAAGAGAGCAGCAGCTGTGGTCAGTTTGGACTCATAGCTGCTATAATAAAATTCAGTAGTTAGTGTCTTCAAGGTTTTTATCAGATGGACAAAGAAGCAAGAGTTCATAGAAACTTCTCAAACCATAAAATCCAGCTTTTTACAAACTTTATTCCATTTGTGATCTAGTTTTTGATACTTAAGTCACATTTTTGGAGTGGAATAACACTTTAAAGATATAGTCACTCTTTTAAGATCTTTCTTAGAGTTCACAGAAGGGTCTCAGGGTCTCGTAATGCCTAGACTTTTTGCTGTGACTTCTTCAGATATAGAGATAAGAGGAAGTCCATGTTAATATGTTCCAAAATCCACCAACCTCTCTCCTCACATTCTGTGCCCAACAGGCCAAAAACTACATCCGAAGTCTAACAAAAGTGCCAAAAAAAGATTTGCACTCCATTTTCTCCAAAGCCAGCTCCAATGGTAAGTACATATATCTGTTTACCCACCTGTGAGTTTGGCTATATTGTATAATTTTTAATATATTAAATGAAAGTGGAATTTATTTGTTTTGAATGTATTCTATACATTTTATTTTATTTGCAATTTATTTATTTATTTACATAAATTTTAAATGTACTAAACATAAATTGAATTTATTTGGTTTGAATTTATTTTATTGATATTTTATTTATTTGTATACATTTATAAATCAATAAACATAAACTGGATTTATCTGGTTTAAACTTACTTTATTTTATTGGCATTTGTTTATTTGTAAAATAAATTAAATGTATTAAACATAATTAGAATTTATTTCTTTGAAAATGATTTTGTTGATTTATATTTAATTTATTAATTTATTTGTATAAATTTTAAATATTAAATATCAGTTTATTAGTTAAACTCTTACCTTGCTGACTGTGACGTGTCTTTGCGTCACTGCAGCGGTGTGCGTCTTGGAGAAGATGCTGCTGCTGGATCCTGAGCGGAGGGTCAGTGCCTCGGAGGCCCTCGACCTGCCGTTCTTCAGCGAGTTCAGAGATACCGAGGAGGAGATGGAGGCGCTGCCGTACGACCAGACCATGGACAACACAGACCTGCCTCTGGACCAGTGGAAACGTAAGAGCACCCAGGGGATAAGTCAGATTTAAAGCTGTAATATTTAATATCTCAATATTAACAGTTGGTAAAATTTCAACATGTAACATTGGGGTTAACTGATCGGGATTTTTAACGACTGATACAGATATTTAGAAAATAGGGCTACTGGTGGTCAATATATATTAAAGATATGTTTTTGTGCTGGTTTCTTTTTGCATCATGTAAAACACAAGTTAATAATAATCACAAATGAGTCAGAAAACTTAAATGAACACATAGTATTGTCTGCATCTGTTTGTTTAAGTGGATCTGCAGCTTATCTGCACTGCACTCATCTTAACCATTTGACCCTCAAGTAGTTTCTGGGTGTTTTTTGCTTCTATTATATTTTCACTCACTTTTGTCTCTGCAGTAAAAACTCTTAAACTTCTATGGAAACAGTACAACCATGAAGAAGTACAGGAAACTCCAATATGTCTTCTGGACATTATGATAAGAAACAAGAGTGTAATTTCTTTGATTCATTTATTTTTCTTTTAACTTACAAACCTGCAATCAACATGTACATCATGCTTCCAAGTGAGCACATCCTGTAGATATTTTACTACTTGCATTTTTCATTTGTCACCATACTTATTTGCAATCAGCTGTCTGTAAACACTGCCAGCAGTTCAGCCAAAAAGTCTATTGTTGTCACTGACTGTTGTCAGACTTCAAGATTGCGCCAAGAAGTGAATACATTTTTGCTTTTTACGTAATCTGGTTGGATCAAACTGTTAATTTTTTTTGGGCATGTATTAAAGACAAGACAAGTAGATGTAAGGGATTTTGATGAAGTATCACAATTTTAGGCTTAAATTTTGGAAAATCTTCCGCAAATGTTACTGATGAGTAGTTCAAGAACTGTCAGAAAGATTTTTTTTTTTTAAATGAGGATTCTTTCTGTTTTTACACTTTTTAACTCTGATAAATGTTGTAATTTTGGAGTTTTTTGTAAATATAATGAGTTTTTCAAAATCTCTGGTGGGTTTTGGGGCTATACAGTCTATAGATTAAACTCCATGTTGGTAAAGTACCTGCTCTTTGCCAATGGATGTCACTAAAGACCTAATTTTACTTGATAGCTCTTTTAAACCTAATGATACACAAATGCTACCATGTACTATATTGATAACATGATCAGAAACAGAAAAATAAGAGCCCCATGAAGGTGTTCAGCTTGGTTCTACACTTGATGCACAGTAGTTGATGCATAATCAAATTGTATTTTTGTTTTTGAACAGGTCACACTTTCACAGAGATCCTGACCTTCAGGCCGCCCAGGGATTCGAAAGAGACGTCACTTTAAGAGCACTACACACTCACACAGATTCTTAAACACAAAACTGTACATAGACACACCTGCACCCAGAAATATGCTTTTCTTCTTGTATTTGTGTAGGATTAATGGATATTATTAGTTTTTACTTTCAATAAATGTTTTTTTCAGTTGAGTTTGTGTCAGATTATTTAGTTCATCATTAAAACACAACATGATGCCATTCATGGAACTGCTTCCCTGAAAGCTGTTTGTTTTATCTGTTTGCATTTTGATTATTTGTTCTGATAATGGATTTATTTTTGGAATTAAGGGCGAGGTTGCTCAGAGGGAAGATGTGAATAATGAAAAAGGCACCGTATCAACCACAAACAAGTTCTTTTCATGTAAAAGTCCTTAAACAGGGTCAATAACAAGAATGTTTCTCTCCTTTTTGTGAAGTTTACTATGTATCTGATGTTTTTATCCAGATTTTTAATGATGCCAGGTGATATTTTGTTAAATGTATGTGAGGTTTCCAATTTTGTTTGAGATACAATCCCTTTTACAGTGATCAGACTTGTGACATTTCCTTTTTTGGGACAGTCTCCAAAAGAATTACAACATCCTACAATCTATAAAACACTCCCTCGAGCTGCCTCTGAGCCTGAAGCCCAAAGGCGAAAGCACTACCAATCTTCACTCTCACAAGTGAGCTTCTGGAGAATTGACCTGCAGCAATTAGATTCGCAAGTAAGTACATTTAAATCAGCTAATTTTGCAGCTGGAGAAAATCTGCAAGGAGTCACTATGAGTGAAACTTCTTTATCACCGCTGTGGGTCGCAGTGTGCCAGCAATTAAAAATAATGGATTTTTCATTACTAAGAAGGCAAATTTCTTTTCAGCTATTTCTGATAAGAGCTGGTCGCCTGCTAATGTTGACTGACCGTCTGCGTTGCGTCAGTTGAGCATTTCCTGGTAGCCGATCACTTCAGTTTCTTCCAGGACGATGGATAATACCTACACATCTACACCAAACGGAGGACACACAGCTGTCAGCAGAGTTTTGTTGCTGCTGTTTCTGACAGGTAAACACAATGATGTCCATTTTGATGAAAACACCAGAGGGTTAGTCTGCTGAGGGCTGCCATTCCCTTTTCATTGACTCTTCAAAACAGTTTTTGCTTGGAGAGCCCTTCACTTTAATTTACATCTACAGTACAATTTTGCATTACTATACTTGAGTTTTTCCATATTTATCTTGTCCTCTGTTGTAGTTTGTTAACTTCATGTAAAGCTGTTAGCTAGCACTTTCAATGTTTCATACAAACCATATTCTATATTTCTACAACTTCATTTAGCAGACGCTTTTATCCAAAGCGACATACATCTGAGAGTAGATACAACACAAGCAAGGATCTAGTCACGAGAAAACAACCTGAATAAGAGCCATAGAACAAACAAACAAACATATCTAGCATGATTAAGACACACACAAAAAAATAAAATAAAAAAGCAACGCTAGTAAGCAGACCTTGATTTGGACCTACTTTTTGTAGTCGATTTTAACGCTTAATGCTAGATATTTATGAAGTATGTTTTCACTGGTTGTTAGGTCTTCAGCCAGCACTGTCTTCTCAGGGAGCGCAGACTCAGCCACCAAACAGTAAGTAATCTTCCATTTAATTATAAAATAATCTTATCCTAAAAGTGCTTTCTGCATCATCCTAAACATCAGAATAGTTAAATTGTCTCTAATATCTTGGTGAGATTACTGTGAAATGATGAAATGTGAACATTAATGTCTCTAAATTATGACGTACTTAAAGTATACAAGAGAAGAGAGTACACCCTTGTGCAATATCACTTAAATGTCAAATGATTCAAACATGCATCACCTTTCAATAATCGCATTACTTCTAAGTTGACATGTTGGAAATACTGTACTCTAATGCCATCAACAGCATATATTTTAGAAAAATTATACAGAGAATACAGGCCTCAAAGTAGAAACTGAGTGCAACAAAACTAATATTGAAAAACAAGTCAGAATCTGTGATCAGTGAGACAATATTGAGTACATTTGGGCCTTAACTGCATTAATATGACAATGAAATGGGCTGTGAACACCAGAGAGTTCTCAGTTTTGGACCTACGAGCTGTGTCCATCTATATGTCTTAATCATGGCTCCACATGAAAAAGAGTGCCCGTGGAATTCAAAAATCTGATTGTGGGACTTCCAAAAGATTGGAAAAGAATAAAGGAAGATCGGTCAACAACTAAAAATCACTGAAGACACAGTTGCAGTGGTAACCAGAAGGTGCAGAAGGAGCCATAGTATCACTAATCAGAGATGCAGTGGTCGTCCTAATAAAATGACACAACAGAAAGTGTGCTACCGGCGTAATCTAGCTCTGAAAAAGAGAGTGTTTCAGACTTGCCGCAGAGGTTATCAATGGAAATTGAAGTTTCCGTGACAGCTCAGACAGCGTGAAGAACAGTGCATGGAAGTGATCCATAAAAACACCTTTACTTGCTCTGAAAATTGCAATATGAAACTTTGCTAAAGAACATGAAATCAGGTCTGGTAAATACTGGGAGGACATTTTTTGGTCAGATCAGCCAAAATAAATTAATTGTACTCAAATGTGGTTCAACATATTTGCTGTGAACCTGGTTAGGACTTTCCTAGTGAATGCACTTTCCTTACAGTGAAGCACAAGGTGGGAGTGTTATAATATGTGGCTTCATGAGAGCAAAAGGTGTTGGGGAGATGATTATACATGGCATCATGAATGGATATACCAAGCACTGACTAACAAGATGAGTCCCAGTCTGCAAAAACTTCGCAAAAGAGGAGTATTTCAGTATATAACCATCTACAGCATACTGAAAAAATCACACAAAGGTTTCTAAAGAAGAAAAAAAGTGAAAACTGTGCCCTGGTCAAGTATGTGACCCGACTTGAATCCAACAGAACACCTTTGGGCTGTTTTCAAGAGAAATATAGAGCAACACAACCCCTCCAGCAAAGAGCAGGTCTCTAAAGAATGGCAAACATCTCTCCAGTAATATATATTCCTCTATGTTGAGGGGGATTGATTCTGTTATTAAAAATGAAGGTGGACACATGAAGTACTGGAACAGTAAAAGACTTAAATCACAATAATAACTTTGTTACACTGAGTTACTATTTTGGGGTTCTGAATTTTTAAAATCTAAACTGTTAGTGTTTTTAGTTTATTAGTTTGAATAAGGTTTAATTTGACGTAAGAGTAAATACTCTATTGTTCAGTATAGAAGTGACGCTACTGAAACTACTGAAAGATGTTAGTTATTAATCACTGGGCATTTCAGTGATATTACACAATGGTGTACTAACTTATGTTGTGTCATTTTCAAAAGGCTTGACGGTAGAAATCATCGGACCGAACCATGTCACTGTGGGTGTGCCAAGCAGCATTATATGTGTTTCCAACTGCCCTAAATGTACCTACTCCATGTCTCTGGACGGACAGACGGCCCAGGGTCAGGGCAACGAGCTAGCCTTCACTGTTAACAGCTGGGTGGAGGCTTTAACAGTGAAATGTACAGTCACAGAAGATACCAACAAGACTACTAAGAAAGCAGAAAAAGAACAGAAAATCCAGGTGCTAGGTATGAAGTTTTTAAAAACTAGACACAGCTGATTGAGTGATACTCTAGAATACGTATGACTCATATTTGTCTTTTCCACCTTAGCTGGACCTGCCAACGTCTCCATCACAGGCCCTGATTTGATGAATCCCACAGTGAGCCACACCTACAGCTGCCATGCCTACTGTCGGCCATCTTGTAATTACACCTGGAGGGCAGATAAAGGCCCATGGATTCGTGGTCAAGGCAACGTTATTTCCGTCACGCCTCAGGAGATGGACAACTCCAAATCTCTCACCTGCAAAGCCACCAATAGCGTTTCTGGGCTGTATGTCACTGCTACTCGAAACTTTGCTGTGATGAGTAAGTCAAGAGTTATGCTAAATTTACTCTTAAGAGGAAAGATGCCAAACTGGAAGAACTTTTCCATAAAGCTTATTTTATTGATGATAAATAGGACCAGATTCCTAGGCGTAACTGTTGATGTTAGCTTCCAGTGTAAAGCACTAAAAAAAAGGATATTTGACATTTTTGAGAAATATGCTTGACTTTCTTGCCCAGATTCCTAGTTAAAGCCATACATGTTGACATTAGCTTCCAATATAAAGTATTAAAGCAATACTTTGACATTTTGGTTAAATAAACTTGACTCGCTTGACAAGAGTTAGAAAAGAACCTGCTGCTCTCATGCACATGAATACAAAGCTACAGTCTGGAGAAGGCAAATTCTTTATCTGCTTATTGAAATGTGACATAAACATTCTGCTAAAACAGTCTCTGGATTGAAGACTGGACCAGGAAACTGTCCAACAGCCTCATTTCACTCTTTCAATATGCCACAGTACAGTGTCCATTATTGTTTGAATAGATCTGAGTCTAAAGTAAATTATTCAACGGTCATTCTACCACTATATAGCCTTTTGCTAGCACATTTCACTTGTACCTAATCTTTCAACTAAGGCTTCAGTTTGAAGAGTAACTTTCAGATGTGGATTTTGTGCTACGCAACATCAGCATCAATTAACTGCTAAATTCCTGTTGTGAATGATGCCGTCTCAGACATTTTTTGGCTGCTATTTCATCCATTTTAAGTGTCTTTGCCCAGCCATACAATAGTATTTATCTCTGCTTATTGGGCACTAACAGATGCTATACCTCACTGGCAGACTGTCACTATGTTCTTATATTGAAAAAATTTTAATTTTCACCTTAAAATCACTTCTAAAAGACACTGCCAGTGCTGTGTTTGTTAGCCTAACAATACATCTGTAGCTAGCCATGGAGTGGCAGGTTGTTATGCTAACTAGCTTAACATCACCAACTAACCAAAACCTTGCTGGTAGATATTTTGGTTTTTATCCTAGTTTAAATCAAAACTTATAGTCCTGCATGCTATGTTTTTTTTTTTAAAGAAATACTTCAGCTAATATATTGCTACATGTCCACTAGCTAGCTAGCTTACTGCTAATTTCTAACTCACTTCACCCTTGTGAATCCTCCAAACAGTCTGTAGAAGCTGAAACCATTAGGAGCCTTTTTAACCCTCAATAGTGACTCAGTGTTTGTTTGCTTTTGGGAGCAGAACAAGTGTTTTGCAATTACATCAGCCTTAAAAGCAGACTGGCAAGTCTCGCTGCGCAGCAGCCATCTTGGTAACAAACCCAGGCAGTTCTTTTCAGCTAGCATGAACTGAACAAAAAAAAACTGCATGTACACGATCACTAGTCAAATCTCTTGAAAACTGGTTAAAAAATTTGGTGACTTTGCCTCAAAATAAAGTTGAAAGAGTGCTTTTCCCCATTACTTTGACTATGTGCACACTTTAACAACATGGCGCTTGAGTCAGTGTAACACAATTGACTGGATGTTTCCTGGTTCGGCTGTTACAAAGCAGAAAATTGGCTTTGTAGGCGGAGTGGTGAGATGTGTCATACAACCGCCATGTCTGACATTACCGAATTTTTCCACATTTCTTTTCAGGACTCTTTAAATGGCGAGTCTTTCTCTAATAACATCTCTGGAGATGGTTAGCTTTACTTAGCATAAAAGCTAACTTGACTCTTTAAAGTAACCCCAAACTAATGATTTTTTTCATTGTCAATTGGCAAATATTTCCTAATTAGTCTATTGTTTGGTCTATAAAATGTTAGAAAAAACAGGACCCTGGCCTTTCAATATGACTTCCTAAATTAGCATTAGATTGATATACCAATTTGGGTCAGTACTTGCAGAATATCTGGGTTTGCACTTTAGAAAAGCCATTACACCATAAAATAATCTGTCAGATTTGCATTTTGTGACCAGTTCCATTCACTGACTGTTGTATCGACATGTCCTCACTATCTGTCTTTCAGCCGGTCCATCGCAGGTCCAGATCAAAGGCCCCGACATTATAGAAATTGCGGAACGGTATAAATTCGAGTGTGCTGCTGAATGTCACCCTTCGTGTCGCTACGTGTCGTCCGTGGACGGTCAGGCTGTGAGGGGAAATGTGATTGAGATGTCTGTGGATGAGCCGCTTAAGTCGGTCACTCTCAAGTGCGAGGTTCAAAACACTGCTTCAAGGAAGACAGCAACAGCCTTAAAAACCGTACAAATAAAAGGTGGACACGCAGTAAAAATGGCTTGTTGGATATAACTTGACATCATATAAGAATGTTTAGAGATGTGACCTGCATTTTGTGTTTTGTTTTGTTTTTTTCATCTTCAGGGTCTGATAATAAGTCCACACGTCCTGGAGAAACGTTGGCTTTGCTGCTGTTAGCTTTCATCCTTTCAGCTGCCTTTGCACTGTGATCCAATGGGGAAAGGTGAATTTTTCTTTTCATAATTTGTCCTATTAGTGTGTCTTTGTGTCTTAACATGGTTCTTTGCTAACTCTGTTGCTTATTATTTTCCATTGCAGTTTTAATACATTTAAAAGTTTTTTTGATCACTTAGTACCATTACTTTTACTGTAATAACAGGTACAGATTTATTGTTCTTACATCTGTGTAGATTCTCAGTCCTCCAGGTCAACAACTGGACTTGTCTTTTAAGGTTCTTGAAAACATTTCCCCGCTCATCCAAGAACCCTTCTCAGTTCTAACCAACTGGTTCAGTGGTTTCAGAAATTTATTCTCACCCCCAAAACCATCATCACTACCATAGAGCAGCAACAGTGGTCTCTCAACAGTTTACAATCCCACGTATCAGGTACTTATAATGCAGTCCTGAGACACCTTGTAAGAGTTTTGATCGTTGATTTAGACTGGCAAGGGTCGTTGCTAAGGATAAGATGTGGCCATTCCACTTATTAGGTAATTATACTGCAGTCGTAAGACCCCTCTTTGGAGTTTTGATTGCTGCCATAGACCGACAAGAGTTTTCTCTAAAGATCAGATGAAGTCAGTGGTCCCACTTGTCAGGTACTTACTGTATAATGCAGTCCTGAAATCCCTCCCTAGAGTTTTGATCACTGATTCAGACTGGCAAGAGTTTTCTCTAAGGATAAGATGTGGTCAGTGATCCCTGTTATCATGTACTTCAAATCCAGTCCTGAGACCTCTCTTTAGAGTTTTGATCACTGCCATAGACTAAAAACAGTGGTCTCTAAACAGAGGATGGGATTTAGAGTCCCACTTTTCAGGTACTTATAATGCAGTCCTGAGAGCCCTAGTAAGAGTTTTGATCACTGATTTAGACTGGCAAGAGTTCACTCTAAGGATAAGATGCGGGCAATGATCCCACTTAACAGGTACTTATAATGCAGTCCTGAGATCCCTACCAAGAGTTTTGATCGCTGCCATTGACTGAAAACAGCAGTTTCTAAACAGAGGATGGGATTTAGAGTCACACTTATGCATTTAAGTCGTACTTAAAATGCAGTCCGGACATACTTCTATAGAGTTTTGTCCATTACCCATGTGTTTTGGAGGTGACAATATTTATCTGTGAGTCCCAACCAGACAGTCAGACCTGAAGAACCCCCTTGGATGAGAGGTGAAATGTTTTCAAGACCCAAAAAAGACAAAGCCAGCTGACTTCTACTGAAAGATTATTGTTCTTAATATCATAAAAATCTTTTCCCTTTGTTTCTCTCTGTCTCTTTCAGATTTTTCCATCTTCTGCAAATAAATCATGAAGCATCATGAACTCCAAAGAATAGATGACTCACCTAACTCTAACCCATACCAGTAATCTCAAACTGTATATTAGTCTTATGTGCACATGTTGACAATGGGCCGAGCCCTGTTTGCACTTTTGACATAGAAAAGGATTCATACATCAACAAGTGTGGGAAGGAGTGTGCACTTTCGATGTGGTCATTAATAGATTTCCTTTTGTTTAACATATTTGTAAGATTCTTCTACATTGAAGCAGTCTAAATGTGTACACAGAAATATCATTAATAAAATGCTCTGATGCACCACAAGACTCGGACAATATGTTAAAAAAAAAAAAAAACTCACTATGTCAATAAATCCAACAATGTGTGTCAGTATAGTGGTATTTCCAGTTCCTTTATTCAGGCTGTTGAGTGATGCTCTGCTGAACTAAAAGTTACTTAAGTTAATAAACTAATAAACATCACATTAATAATTAGCTCCAGCCCAATAGGTACAATAAAGTTGTAGCGAGGAAGATGTCAATCAAGCACAGCCACACGCTCCTGAGAGGAGGGCATATCAGGTGAAATGATTGAAAGCACCTCTTTAGGTATCAAAGGACTTAAAACTACTCTGGAACTCTTGTTAGATACTAAGATTTAGTGTTTATTCAACCATGGCTTCATCTGCAGACTGCATGGTGAAGGTACTACACTGATATCTGCATTTAATGGTTTTAATATTAAATATCTATACTAAATGTGTAACATATCCATGGCTATGATGATATAGAACAACAAGGTGTCCAACAGGTTGGACAGTGCAGGTATTAATACGCAATAAACTGAGGCAATAGTTGGCTGAGTATACATACACTCAACACAACCCTCCACATCAGCTTAAACTCAATTCATATCACAATATGAGCTGCTAGTAGCGTGCAAACAACTACAACCAGGTGACACAATGGCAGGCTAGTCAGGATTCTGCTACAAGCAACAAAGCATTTCATACCTCTGTCTATTCTACACAGTTATGTATTTAAGGCCATATGTTTTCTGTAATCTTATACTGGCAAATAGAAGTGACAGCTAAAGGACACACCCAGAGTTCATATCAGTCCAATGACGAACTTCCTGCGAAATGCCAAACAGTATTTTTTGTCCTCATTTAAAAAAAAAATTTTAAAAAAACTTTTATCAACACCAGACATTTTATTATAAGGTTTAATTAGTGTAATTAAGATGTGATAGTAGAGAAGCAACAGTAAGTAACTGGACTATTAATCAAATCAAACCAAGTTGTTTTTTTTCTTGCAAAGGCTCAAATATAATACTGTGGAAGATATTTGTCAAAGTGTAGCTTCTAATATTCAGTAAAATCATGGTTAGTATAAGCGATTGTTACACATAACAGCAACAATGAAATTAAAAATGTACCTTTTGACCTTTGTAGTAGATTCTGTTCTACCCCATATTTAGCAATTAATGGAAACAAGAACTTCCTGTAATCCAAACTTTCATTTATTTCACTAACTGAAGAAAAAATCTTGAGTGTTCCAGTAGGCGACACAAACTGGGTAAAAACTTTTAATTAATCCATCGTCATGGGTCACTGATTTAAGGGCATTTTAATTGATATTTTTTATAATAATATATCAATTGACAGTAGGACAGGAATAATTTTCTCCTCAATCTGCTGCTTCCGTCAACTTTATGGAGCTTTATAGGGACTTTCAGCTCATTGTTTAGGTAACACATAAAGTTAAAGACCAACTGGTAAAAACAATGGATTATTTAGCAACTTTAGAGCATAATATTGTTGTTGGTTTGCACATATCTGTGTCGTCTGTATTATTATACAGAATGAGTTATATTTGATGATAGAAAAGGGATAGATTCACATACATTAATTAGAAAAACCTGAAATTGTTACCCACAAGATTGGATCTTGGACACAGTTTGGTGTTCCAGCAAAATAACCATGACCCCAAACACACATCAAAAGTGGTAAACAAATGGCTAAATCAGGCTAAAATAAAGGTTTTAGACTGGTCTCCCCAAAGTCTTGACTTAAATGGCCATCAAGAACCTGTGGACTAATGAAGAAACAAGTCTGTGTCAGAAAACCAACAAGTTTTGTTTAACTGCACTAATTTTGCCATGAGGAAACGACCAGAAGTTTGTGGACGCATACAAAAACCACCTGAGATGAAAATGGCCAAGGGGACTTATTCTGTATTGCTATCTTTGATCCAGCAAGTTTTGTCATATTTCCAGAAAACCTTTAATAAATCTATGAAAGAACCAAAGTCCATGATTGTTTTTTGTAACAGACACGAGTTTCACAGAAAATTAAGATTTATAGGAGTCATTGGAAAAGCAAGACTGAAGAGTGTATGTTAACTTTTGTTCACAACTGTGAGTATCAATTTCTTCCAACTACTTTTTGGACATGTATGAACATGGAGTTTTTCACTTCACAGATGACTGGTGCTTGGATTTGTTGGGTTTCTCTTAGTATAAAATAGTAATGTGTTCACCTTACTATGCAAAATGCCCTGACACAGCTTATACTAGGAATTGGCACAATATGGATAAAATTGAATTGAAAAGTGTCTAGTTACTACCAGTGTATTAGCTATAAATATGTATTGAGTTTTTCTTTCTTATTATTTGTGACATGTTTTAAAAAAAGAAGAAATTGCATTCTAAATTTCTCTGAAAAGACGGTGGTGACCAAAAATGGAGCAAAAAGAGTGAATACCAGACTTGTACTTATTAAATGGTCAAAATACAACTCTTAATGAATACTACAGTTCATTTTAGGCTTTAGCTCCAACATAAATATAGCAAATGTAAACTGCCATTTTAGTGATATGCTCTCAAATGTAATTTCTCTTACAGGGATGAATAGTTTAGATATTTTGGATTTTAGATCATTGCTAATGTGGTAAATGACTATTCTTGCTGGAAACAGCTGATTTGTAATGGAATATCTACATAGGGGTACAGAGGAACATTTCCAGCAACCATCACTCCTGTGTTCTAATGTTACATTGTGTTAGCTAATGGTGTTGAAAGGCTAATTGATGATTAGAAAACCCTTGTGCATTTATGTTAGCACATGAATAAAAGTGTGAGTTTTCATGGAAAACATGAAAATGCCTGGGTGAACACAAATCTTTGAACATGAGTGTATATGCAAGCATTAGTAGTTAGGTTTTAGCTAAATATTCCAAGTGTTCTTAGCATTAAGAGAGGTTGACAGCACAACGCAGTCAACGTTAGTCTATTGTAGAATAAGCTCTGAGCAAAATGCAATGTTGTTGAGTTCAGTGGACCGATATAACACAGGATATCAGGAGAATTTCGAATTTTCACTGCATTTGATCACAATCAACAGAAAGCATATGTAATTTAAAGCCTGAAATTTCAAACAAAATACACCCAAATGTGCTTTTATGAAAAATCTCTGCTGACAGACTTTGCTTTGCTGCGGTATCTAACTGTATGTCTCGGGAAGCTTTAAATCAAAATCACATGTCGTGCAACTTCAGTGTGCCACTGCAGAAATGTCAACAAAAGATAAATACAATAACAGAACCACAAAGGTCATACAGACTGTTTGCAGCTGTATTCTATCAGGATGTTGCGATAAACTGAAATTAAAATCTTTACATCTGCAATCACATTAAGATATGGAAAACGAGAGAAGCACATTATCTGGGTTTGATCGAGTTTGTAGTTACAAAAGAAACAACCACAACCCTCAGAAGACAAAAACACTGTTTGAATGGGCTCTGCAGAGAATAAACCAGCTGATATGTCAACCTCAGTGCCAGGAACTTCATGTCTTTGTTGTTTCTGTGTTGATAACAGAGGGGAAGGTTTTCTTTACACGTTATAAAAGTGTTGATGGTCTGAGAGAGCGAATATTTCACCATGGTTCATCACGCAGCTGCACTGCTGCTACTGCTGCTCACCTGGCCGGCAGGTAAGAGGAGACTGAAGTAGTATCACCTGCTGTGTCAGTCAGAGTCATTGAAATTATGCTATACTTTATCATGGTATTTTTCTGCAAATAATTGCTTGAGGTTTTTGTTCTGCAATTTTATAGGAGCTCTACTGTAAAAGAAGCTTTCCATTTTAGTTTATAGATTTTTTTTAAATACAGAAAAAATATCAATAAATTTTCAAAAAGAGAACTTTCATTTCAAATGTAAAATAACTCTAAAATCTTTCTTTTTTTCAAGAAAATGTTTTTTAAATGAAATTTCTTTAAAATAAAGCTTTTTATCAGGCAAACTGGTTAAGTTAAAGCCTACAAGTGTAAACATATTACATTTAAATATTTTTCATCATTAAAAAAACAAAAAAATTGACATGATCTGACATAAAATTTATTTTTATTATTGATGGTTACTGTATTTTTCTGAGCTAGTTATTTCCCATTAATTTGCTGTATTTCCTTTACCCCCTTGCTGCTAAAATAAAACTTTTTAAAACTTTTTACTGTTCAGCTAAACTAACTTTAGTTTGAAATACATTTTGTTTAAATTGATGATCTATTTACAATAATTCACAAGATTTTAATGCAAAATTATATGTATAAAATTACACATAATTAGCTCTAAAATTATCAGTAGATTTTTGCAATTACAAACTGTAGTATTGTGACATTTTTTAAAGACATTTTTTAAATTTATGTTATTTTCTTGTTTTTACACACAAATATTCTTCATTTGATAATTTAAAGCCATAAAAATAAAAAGGATCTCATGTAAAATTAAAGCTGGAAACTGTACTTTAATTGTGGAAAATTTGTGTATTTTTATGAGATGGTGATTTCTTGTTATTTTAAATTATTTCTTCCCACCCTGGCTACTAAAATATTACCTATATCTTTCCTAAACCTTTTTCGCAGTGTCTACTTAAGGTGGTTTTTAAATGTAATTTCTTTAAAATAATGCTTTTGATTAGGTGAACCCGTTAAGTTAAAGCCTACAGGTGTAAATATAATATATTTAAATGTTTTTCATTAAAAAAAAACCCCAAAAACTCCCACATGATCTCATGTAAAATTAATGCTACAAAATATATTCTAATTGTAGATAGTAACTGTATTTTTATGAGCTAGTTTTTTCCCATTAATTTACTGTATTTCCTGTTTCACTCTTTCTGCCAAAATAAAACTTTTTAAAAACTTTTTTTTACAATATAGCTCGAACAATTTAACCATTTTAAGTTAAGTTTCATTTTAAATTAAAGATCCGTCACATTTACAAGAGTTTTATGCAAAATTACACTTATTATGTTCTGAAATTATCAGTAGATTCTTGCAATTACAAACTGATTTACTAGTTTTACAATAGTATTGTATTATATGATAAAATGCAACAAATAAAGGAACATTTTGGCTGTGTTGAGTCTGATTATTTTTATTATAACATTGTGGGACTATGTTTATATGTTATTTTATTGTTTTGACACACAAATATTCTTAATTTGACAATAAACATGATCTCATGTAAAATTAAAGTTAGAAACTGTATTTTAATTGTGCAAAATTAGTGTATTTTTATGAGATGGTGATTTCCTGTTATTTGAAATTATTTCTTGCCACCTTGGCTGCTGAAATATAACCTTTTTGTTTTCAAAATCCTTTTTCACAGTGTATCTACTATAATGTTAAATTGGTTATTTAAATATGGCAAATTTACAAGAATTGTATGGAAGTTTAATGTCAAACTCAGTTTTTAACTCTAGCCGCTGGAATACTGACATTTTTTTCATTTAGATTTATTACTTATTTAATTATTTCTGGCATTGATTCATTCTCTTTTCTCATTATAAAGGCTTTTCTGCCAGTGAAACTGAGCAGAGTGGACATGTGGAGGCCACCTCATGTAAGATCCTTTTACTTCCAGAACTTCAATCCTCATGTTTTCAAACTGTTCATGTTTAAATTAGTTTTAAAGAGTGAGTTCTCACCTCCCTACAGATGGGCCGTCCTCAGTGCAGATCAGTGGGGTTGACATTGTTACAGTGGGGATTCTTTACGGTTTCCAGTGTTCAGCCAACTGCTACCCGGACTGCCAGTTCACCTGGACTGAGAATAATGTGACCTCTGAGGGTTCAGAACTGAGCCTGAAGCTGCTGCAGGTAGAACCAATGCTGGTTCTCACCTGTAAAGCTGTCAACTCTGCAACAGGGGAGTCGGTCAGTGTCCAGAAGACGCTGCAAGTGACGGGTATGAAAGACCAGTTTGAAGATGAAACCTGATTAGTTTCCTCAGTTTCCTTTAAATCAGGGGTGTCAAAATATGCGGCCCGTGGGCCAAAACCGGCCCACCCGAGGGTCACTTATGGCCTGCGGGATGACTTTACAAAGTGTGGAAATTACAGAGAAGACATTAACTGCAGATTGTATATTTGTAAAACTATAAATATAAAATAATTTCAAGACCATGACAAGTTGTTTTGATCACCAAGTAAAGTGTTATATTGCTCATTGTTCTTTTGTGGCTTTGTGTGTCATTTGTGTAATGTTTTCTTGTTTTGTGTCTTTTTTGTCTGACTTTTGTCATTTGTCTCATGTTTTTGTCATTTTGTGTTTCCTTTTTGTCTCACTTGTGGTTTTTTGTCCTATTTTTGTCATTTTGTGTTTTGCTTTATTCGTTGTTTTGTGTATCTCTTTTGTCATTTTTGTGGGGTTTTTTGTCTTGCATGTGTTGTTAGTCTATTTTTTTGGCATTTCTTTTTCACTTTTGTCAATTTTTTGTCAATTTTTTGTCTAATTTTTGTCATTTGTCCATTTTTTGTCACTTTCTAACTTTTTTGTCCAATTTTTTTGTCTTTTTTTGTGTTGTTTCATCTCATTTGTCTCATTTTTTGTCATTGTTTTTCGCTTTTGTCGTTTTGTGTCTCATTTTTGGGATTTTGGTTCTCATCTTTGTAATATTTTGTCTTGTTTTTTTTGTCTGAATTTTGTCGTTTTGATCATAAAGTACATACTATATCATTCAGCTCTAGATACCTGTGACTAAATGTTTTGTTCCTTTGTAGAAACACTGTGATCTGTAAGTTGTAATGTGTAAATGATAAACTGAGGCAAAATATTGTTGAAATTGAATTTATTTTTCTTAAAAAATTTCAGGTTGTTCATCATGTTTTATAAATACATTGTTCATTAAATGTGAACATTTTCAGAATGTACTTCTTTGCACTAAAACAAAGGAAATATTTGGAATTGTGGTTATTTATAGGTTGCTGTGATTTTACTGATCTGGCCCACTTGAGATCAAATAGGGCTGAACTAAAATGAGTTTGACACCCCTAGTTTAAATCTTTTTTCTGAACTTTCAGCTGGACCATCCAACATCCAGATCAGTGGTCCGGCCTACCTCAGTGCCACTGGTGCTTCCAAATACACCTGCTCAGCTGACTGCTACCCGTCATGCAGCTACACCTGGAAGGTTTTGGTAGACAACGAGGTTTTCAGCACCTCACAAGGCGACACTATTTCCATAACTCCACCTACTTCTACTGTTAATTCTGAAACTGTAATCTGCCAAGCTCAGGACACTGTCTCACAACTTTACATCTCCACCATTCAGAAGCTGTATGTGGCAAGTATGTGGAAGAACTTTAAATAAAAACAATGTCAAGTGAAACTAACATTATGCTTTGATTAGATTCTTCTGACAGCTCCCTCTGATTACATTTGGATTATGTTTCTGTTTCAACCCTCTGAACCCCAAAAGCCAAAAATCAGATTTTATTCAGCACAATCACTAAAGTTACACCATTTATCAGCACCACAACTGGAAAGACACACAAACAAGGCAGATTTTCAACTTTCCGATGGTCCCTCAACGACTCATTTAGGACTTGCTGTTCAGTCGGACGGCTTAACCAAATTCGAGCTTAAAATCAAGATACATTTTTTCAAAATTATTTTATTTTACTTCTCTCGTTGAAAAAAATGCCAAAAATAAACCATTAGCAGTAACCTGATTCTAGAAAATACCAAGAAAGTTTCTTTAAACAAATAGTCAAAGAAAGTTAACTTTTGTTTTCAATTTTTAGGATTTGTGGCATGAAATGAATACAATTTAGAGACTTTTTTGATTGAACTGCGGGCTGTACTTACACCAAGCAGATAGGAAACAAAATAAAAATGTAAGCAGTAAAATATCTATGGTATGTACAGTCGCCATTTTTTTACAGTATAAATGTTGTACATGTTGAGTCCAGGATTTTTCAATTTTTGTATAATACATGATCAAAGCAATGCAACTTTCAGTTTTCTTTTTTTATGATTTAGGGTATTGTTATGGCCACTGGTAATTGAGTGCCACCTTGCTTCTGTGGTGGTTCTTCATCCAACCGGCCGCAGCCATGTTTTCCTTTCTTTAATCGCTTTTGTGTTAATTCTGTCACTGAGCAATGAATTGCTTTACCCAACCAAAGATATCTGGTTGTTTTTGTTGCACCTAGCTGACCCTAGTGGTTGGGTCATAACAGGAATCAAAACTTTGTTTTACTGCACAGAAGACTGTTTTCAGTAGTCACGGTTGCTCTGCTTCCATAGTGGTGCAGGACTTTAAATTGCAGTGAGTAAAACTGTCCAGAAACTGCTTGGGGTTCAGAGGCTTTGGTACCACTTTGGTTGCATTCATGTCCTGATCTAACCTTGAGCATAATTCTTTCTCTTTAGCTTTATCTGACATCAGCATCTCCGGTGACAGCACAGTGACGATGGGCGAACAGTACACCTTCATATGCTTCGCTCAGTGCATCCCTCCCTGCACGTTCATCTGGAGCTACATGGGGAAGATTTTCCAGGGTGACAAAGTCCAGATACCCATCCTGAACCAGGGGCAGATGCCAAACAAGGAGAGTCGCATTGAGATCACTGTCAGCGACTCTTCTACAACTGAATCTCTCACCTGTCAGGCCTCAAACTCAGGGACGCATCAAACCATCACTGCAACCAAGAACCTCACTGTCATTGGTGAGTCTGTGACGTGCTTCTGGTGGATTTTTGAAAGAAAAGTAGTTCAAGCAGCGTTCATGTTGATGATTTTGAATGTTCTCTCTGCACAGATCCCATCTCAGTTCGTCCCTCCTCTCAGGCTCTACCGGTAGCAGATAAATCCTTCACCCTGCAGTGCGTCGGATCGCAGAATCCAGCCTCCATCATGTGGCTGAAGAACAAACAGCCAATGATGGCTTCAGAAAGAATTAGTTTCTCTGTTGACAACAGCTCAGTGACCTTCAGTCCTCTGCTGCAGACAGACGATGGTTTATACCAGTGCGTGGTTTCAGAAGTCGACACTCCGATTAAGTCTGTTGGCTACCAGATGCAAGTAGACTGTGAGTGATTTCATCAGTCATCTCAGTGGGGAGCAAGACATAAACAGGTTTATGTGAATAAACTGTAGAGCAGTGAAGCATCACTATGTTTGCCAACAACAAAATATTTATTGTTGTTTTTGTATGTGTTAGGGACATGGTCTACGAATTAGCTGTTAGCTATTGACCTATGAACATGGCATCGGTTATTGTAACAATGCTTCTTGTTCTGTCCCTATTAAATAAACGTATAAAAAAAAACAATATCGAGTATTTCTACTATAGTGGCTGATCTACAGTAAGTATTCCAGGCAAATGCAACCTTTATGATGGTAGGAGTTGAGAGATTTTACACTGCAGCCTTCTCATCATAATAGGTCAGTTCCATGTCTGCTGAGGCCCACCTGTGGTGGAAAGTAACTAAGTACATTTACTCAAGTGCTGCACTTTAGCAAAAAGTTGAGATATTTTTATTTTACTTGCATATTTCCATTGTATGCTACTTAATACTTCCACTCCACCATGTTTCAGATATTACACTTCCTGCTTCACTACATTTATCTGGCAGCTTCAGTTACTCTAAAAAGGAAGATTTTACTCAATTGATAATATAGCAAGTGTTTAAAATAATGAAGCCAGTGGTTTCCAAAATTATTATTTTTATTTTTTTAAATTTTTTTTTTTTTTACAAAAATCAGGGTGAAGTCCATCCCTGTCCATGTTTAAAAAGCTGTCATAAAAACATTACATATTAATTTTGCTTCTCACTTTCACTGAGTAAACATTTCAAACCTGCATCATGAATTGATTTTCAGCCTTTAAATGTGGCAGTGAGGTCAAGAATGGCTGCTTTAAATGGTTTTACTGGGGACATTTTTTGGTCCTTAAGATGCTCAGTGTAACATTTTTGTGTACTCAGTGGTACTCAGAGGTTGTCATTGGAACCCCCCCCCCCCCCAAAAAAAGTATCAGAAAAATCCCAAACGAAAAGGACAAAAATAGCCCTAAGGTCGCATAAGTTAACAGCTCCACCAAATGCAGATTTTTTTCCCCTCAAAGCATCTGTTTCACACAATAAACGCTCAAATGACTAAAAATCTCATCAAATATCTTAGAGAAAGACTAAACAGATTTATGCATCAGAGCTTTGCTTTTTTCCTTTTGTCTCCCATTAATCTGTTTCTGAATATAAAACTGGATATAAAATAGTTCAAACCTGCTGCTGACACACTGATGCGTCACCATCGATAATCTAATGGTGCCATATATTATATATCAATCAGAAAGATCAAACCAGTACTTTTACTTTAATTACATTTTGTTGATAGCACTTATTTTTGCTATATTTATCTGTACTTTTACTCTTAATTGATTATTTTGACATTGCTGTGTTGGTTCTTTTTGTTAAATAAATGTTCTGAAATGCCTAAAAAATACAATGTATTGGAATTAATCACGCTAAAGTCTGAAACATTTGATTCAGATGTTCATTTATCTGCATTTCACCTGAATCATAATGTAAATTTAGATACTAATCTACATTCAAACTTCTTTAGGAGTGTTTTCATGGGCAAAAATCACTGTTAAATTAAGAAATAGTAAATTCCAGAATTCTGTCTTGTTTACTTCACCTCTCACTGCAGATGGACCGTCCTCAGTGGTGATCAGTGGGGTCGATGTGGTGACTGTGGGGATACTTTATGGTTTCCAGTGCTTAGCCAACTGTTACCCCACCTGTACGTTCACCTGGATCTGGGGAAACTCGACCTCTGACGGCTCTGAGTTCAGCCTGAAGCTCAGTGAACTGCAGTCAGCACAGAACCTGACCTGCACGGCTGTAAATCCTGCTACCAGAGAATCACTCACTGCTCAGAAGACGCTGCAAGTCACAGGTGATAATAACAACATTGATCTCGTTTGATTTTAAAGAAGTGACACCTTTAACCAAATCTGTATTTCCAGCCGGACCGTCCAACATCCAGATCGTCGGTCCAACCTTCCTCACTGCAGGAGTTAGGTCCAACTTTAGCTGCTCTGCTCACTGCTTCCCCTCCTGCAGCTACTCCTGGACTGGTGTCTCCATAGAAGGAGAATTCAGCTCTGAACAAGGAAGCACAATCTCCATCACTCCGACAAACACCACCACCTTTGAGAATCTCACCTGCAAGGCTCAGGATACTGTGTCACAACAATACATCTTGAGGAGTCTGGCTCTGCTGGTGGCAAGTATGTGAACCAACACTTAAATGGTAATTATGTAGCAAATAAACCATATTAGACATTTGCACTGAGCTGTAATGTTGTACATTCAATAAATCATTGTCCATGTGACTGCAACTAATAATTAGCATCATACTGAATTTATCAATTGGTTTGTAAAAATTCAGAAAGTAGCAGGAAATTGACCAAAATAGTAGTTTTAGACTGTTTAAATGAGGGCATTTTAGTCTTGAAGATCCTGAGTTTCACTTTTTTTCTGTTTACTGTATTTAATAACTGTATTTAGCCACAAGAGCAGAAACGGTATTGTTGATTGAAAATTCTTACATTGTAGCTGTTTCCCCCTTGATGCCAGTCTTACAGCTAAGCTAAGTGAGCTGCTTCCACACTGTAGCTTCATATGCAGTTGTGTGCTAAGCTAACTGAACTGCTTCCAGACTGTAGCTTCATATTTAGCCACAAGAGCAGAATCAGTATTGTTGATTGAATATTCTTTCATTTTAGCGGTTTACCCCTGCCTCCAGTCTTTATGCTAAGCAGACTGAGCTGCATCCAGACTGCAGTTTCATAGTTAGCCTCAAGAGCAGAATCAGCATTGTTGATTGAATATCCTCACATTCTAGCTGTTTCTGCCTGCCTAGTCTTCATACTAAGCTTCACACATGAACAAAATTGTTGCTACCCCTCAGTTAATGAAAGAAAAACCCAAAATGGTCACAGAAATTATTTGAATCTGACAAAAGTAATAATAAGTAAAAATTTTATGAAAACTCACCAATGAAAATCAGAAGTTGCTTTTGAACCATGGTTGAACAGAATTATTTTAAAAAATAAAATCATGAAATAGGCCTGGACAAAAATGATGGTACCCCTAGAAAAGACTGAAAATAATGTGACCATAGGGACATGTTCAATCAAGCAGTGTTCTCTAATTAGCATCACAGGTGTCTACAAACTTGTAATCAGTCAGTCAGCCTATTTATAGGGTTACAGTAGTCACTGTGCTGTTTGGTGACATGGTGTGTACCACACTAAACATGGACCAGAGGAAGCCAAGGAGAGAGTTGTCTCAGGAGATTAGAAAGAAAATTATAGACAAGCATGTTAAAGGTAAAGGCTATAAGACCATCTCCAAGCAGCTTGATGTTCCTGTGACTACAGTTGCACCTATTATTCAGAAATTTAATATCCATGGGACTGTAGCCAACCTACCTGGACGTGGCTGCAGGAGGAAAATTGATAACAAATGGAAGAGACGGATAATATGAATGGTAACAAAAGAGCCCAGAACAACCTCTAAAGACATTAAAGGTGAACTCCAAGGTCAAGGTACATCAGTGTCAGATCACACCGTCTGTCATTGTTTGAGCCAAAATGGACTTGATGGGAGATGACCAAGGAGGACACCATTGTTGAAAACAAATCATTAAAAAGCCAGACTGGAATTTGCCAAACTGCATGTTGACAAGCCACAAAGCTTCTGGGAGAATGTCCTATGGACAGACCAGACAAAACTGGAACTTTTTGGCAAGGCACATCAGCTCTATGTTCACAGACGCAAAAATGAAGCATATCAAGAAAAGAACACTGTCCCTACTGTGAAATATGGAGGAGTCTCTGTTATGTTCTGGGGCTGCTTTGCTGCATCTGGCACAGGGTGTCTTGAATCTGTGCAGGGTACAATGACATCTCATGACTATCAAGGTATTCTAGAGAGAAATGTGCTGCCCGGTGTCAGAAAGCTTGGTCTCAGTCGCAGGTCATGAGTCTTGCAACAGGATAATGACCCAAAACACACAGCTAAAAACACCCAAGAATGGCTAAGAGGAAAACATTGGACTATTCTGAAGTGGCCTTCTATGAGCCCTAATCTAAATCCTATTGAACATCTGTGGAAGGAGCTGAAACATGCCGTCTGGAGAAGGAACCCTTCAAACCTGAGACAACTGGAGCAGTCTGCTCATGAGGAGTGGACCAGAATACCTGCTGACAGGTGCAGAAGTCTCATTGACAGTTAAATCGTTTGATTGCAGTGATTGCCTCAAAAGGTTGTGCAACAAAATATTAAGTTACAGGTAACATCATTTTTGTCCAGGTCTGTTTCATGAGTTTATTTTTTAAAATAATCCTGTTAAACCACGATTCAAAAGAAGTGTCTGATTTTCATTAGTTAATTTTCATAGAATTTTTATTTATTATTACTTCTGTCAGATTCAAATTATTTCTGTGATCATTGTGGGTTTTTCTTTCATTAACTGAGGGGTACCAACAATTTTGTCCATGTGTGTAAGTGAGCTGCTTCCAGACTGTAGCTTCATAGTTGGCCACAAGAGCAGAATCAGTATTGTTGATTGAATATTCTTACATTCTCATTGCTCCCCCTGCCTCTTGTTTTTAGCTAAGCTAACAGAGCTGCTTCCAGACTGTAGCTTCACATTTAGCCACAAGAGCAGACTCAGTATTGTTGATTAAATGAACTGCATGTTTAAAAAACAATTAAAACCCCCTGCACTTTCCAGTTGGGCCAACTAAGATGGAGATGGTGAAACCCAACAATGCATTGGTGGCTGAGGTTCTGTACATTCTGCCTGGATCTACAACGGAGCTGCAGTGTTTGGCTGACTGCTTCCCCACCTGCTCCATCACCTGGTTTTACAACAACACACTCCTGGCCACAAACGCCTCCATACTGTTCACACCTGACACTTCTCAATACAAGGCTGCCCTCACCTGTGTGGCTTCTAACCCGCTGTCAAAGGAAAACAAAACAGCTGAGACCACAGTTGTTGTTTCGGGTAAGAACAGGCAATTTAATTCGGGTTTTTTGACAAAAATTTACCCCCCAAAAAGCCTCTTTCATATCAAAGTGGAAACAGATTTCTACAAAGTAATGTCAATAAACTATAATAAATGACTAGCCTATTTCAACACAGGTGCATCCAACAGACGCTAGAAGTCAAATAATTAATGAAATGGAGATCACCTGAGTGCCCTGAATGTGTCTCAATGATTTTTGTATAAAGACATCTGTATCTGGAAGGTCTACCCTCTGTTGAATTATGACTACACTACACTATGAAGACAAAAAACACTCCAAGTAGCTCTGTTAAAAGGTTACTGAGAAATGTAATTCAGGGGTTGCATAGAATAAAATTTCGAAGTTACTGAATATCCCTTGGAGGACAGTTAAATTCATCATTAAGACATGGAAGGAATATGTGGGACTCTGCCGAGAGTAGGTCTTCTAAAAAACTGAGTCACTGAGGAAGAAAGAAATTAGTAAGGGAGGCAATTACGACATCTATGACTCCTCTGAAGGAGTTACAAGCTTCAGCAGCTCAGATGTGAGAGACTGTACATATAGCAACACTGCACATCATCACAAATGCACCATCCCCACTGCGACACATAGTGGTGGCAGCATCATGATGTGAAGCACTGTAGTGACAGCATCATGACGTGAAGCATGGTGGTGGTGGCATCAGAATGTGAAGCATGGTGTGGCAGCATCATGACGTGAAGCATGGTGGTGGAGGCATTATGATGTGAAGCACTGTAGTGACAGTATCATGATGTGAAGCATGGCGGTGGCAGCATCATGATGTGAAGAATTGATGGTGTATTTATATCCAAAAGTACTGATTCACCAGTGACTGGACCTTACAGATACAGGAGTCTTTATAACATATTAATTTGAGATACATTCAATTACTTATTATATATTTAAAATTTTTAATTAACTGATTTCTTTGTAGAAATCTGTTTCCACTTGGACGTGAAAGAGTCTTTTTTTTTTGGGTAAAATCTTGCCCAAAAAGCCAAATGAAATTGACCATTAAAAAAGGGGAAACCTTTAAGGAGTATGAATGCTATGTATAGGTGCTGAACAGGAGTTGAGAGTACTTGGTTTAGCAAAAAAATGCTACAACTCCTATGTCTTTGGTCTTGCAGATGGACCTAAAGACGTGGTCATTTCAGGGCCAAACTCTCTTGAAATCGGTGTCACATCGAGTTTTAAATGCTCGGCTGAGTGCACTCCGTCCTGCAGCTTCACGTGGACTCTGTACGGTAACAACGTAAAAGGTGATGTTATTGACATCACCGTGAACCGACACATTTCCAGCGAATCCATCAGTTGCCGGGCTGAGAACACAGTCACCAAGAGGACGGCGACGGTCAACGAGACGCTCAGTGTGTCAGGTGGGCTGCTGTCAGAGCTATTTAATGTATTTAGAAGTAGTTTAAAGTTAGTATTTGTTCTAATTCCATGTGTTTTTCACTGCAGAGCCTCAATGGTGCGGCTGTTGAAATGCTGGACAAACTGTGTGAACCGATTCCTCCTGTTAACGGCTAAGCACACACACGTAAACATTGGTTATCTTTGTTATCAATGATTCTAAGCGTATGGCTGTATTTGCTCGGGCATTGTGCTCTCTGACTAGAGTGGTTCCCTGCCTTCAACACAATGCATACTGGGATAACCTCTGTGTGACCTGAACACAAGCTTAGACCTGCATTGAAACGAAGTGTGTGCTTAAAGTTATGTACTACATAAAGCTCGTCTAATTTCAATCACAATGTATTCCCATTTGTCTTGATATCATTAATAAACAATGAGCTGCTTTACTGATTACCTGCTGCTAATTCATCCGCACATCAGAGAGGTGACAAACCTGAGATTACCTAACGTTAAATTCCAACAAGCCAACATGCAACTTACAAAATACAGCTTTGTCTGTGGCTTAGTTTACTGCAAACTGACCAGGAAACTAAAACCTTTTGCACAGTTTTCTTCACCACTTTAGCCGATGCAGGATTTAAAAAGGAAAATATGTTGAGCAGTGAGGGCGCAAACTACGAGTCCCTGGTTTCCCACATTGCTTTTCTCTTTCCACTATAAACGTGCAATAAATGCCAAAAAAAAATAATAATAATAATCGGAAGTTTCAACCAATGCACTCACAAATTCACATTTATGCGTTAACATTGCCTTCAACAAAGCAGGTTGGAAATTCACACTTCCTATTCGTAGAAAATCTCTCACATCTAATATATCTGCCATTAATTTTTATTTTCCTTTCTGTGTAGCTTGCCTTCATTTTTTATTACCAGTGTTGCCTGTTCATGAATTTTTCACCACTTAGAGATGATTTAACCACTGAATACCAGGCAGTTTCTGGGTGTTTTATGCTCCTACAACATTTTTACTCACTGTGGGCTCATTTTCCACTGCGATATAAAATCCTGCATCTTTATGGAAACAGGTCAGCCTTGACAAGAAGTATACAGAGGACTTCAAAATATATCAAGCACCTAGTTATACTATAAAACATAAATAAATTAGACTTTTCATTTCACAGAAGTTGAAAAAACTTGAATAACATATGTGTACATAATGTTTCCAAGTTACTACTTTTTACTTCTTACATTTTTTAATGTTTCTACACTTTTTTCCTATCTGTTCTGTGTGAACACTGCCTGCAGTTCAGCCGAAAATTTACAGAATTTTTGCGATGTGACCATTGGTCGCAGCTGAGTCACTAATTGTTTCACAGTTGCGCTAAAGATTGCAGAAATTTTTGTTTTTCGACAGAATATGGGAAGAACAGACTCGTTATTTTTAGCATTTTTAAAAAATGAGACATTTGGAATAAAGAGATTTTGTGAAATATTGCAATTAATTTTCCTAATTAAATGTCATGTCACTGATGAGTAGCGCGAGGACCATCATAAAGTTGAAACTCTGATGATAATTTCTGCTTTGACAGTTTCTAGCTCAAGTAAACTGAAATTTTGGTGAGATTTTTTTAAAAGTCACAAGAAGTCATCGGCAGGATTGATGATGCTCATTTTGCAAGAGTGAAAATGCACTTGAAGATGTGGATAAATGATTTAAATCAGTGAATTTAACTATTGCACAGGAACAAGGTTCTTCACTGGATTGTTTCATAATGAAATGCATCAAAGTCTAGACAATAGAGTGTGAATTTCCAGCCTCCAACTCTGAATAAACTCAGTGTAAAGAGTACAGACGTCCATATTCCCGATGGCTCAGCAGTCCTGTTCAGTGGAAGTGAACCGATTCAAAGTTTATTCAGGTATTAGAATATAACTAAATTGTTTAATTGGCTTTGAAATCCTAAGACTGTCAAGGAGGCTGCAAATTTGCCTAAAATCTGAGTCACACGCCGTATTTCTTCTGTAAGGCGGCGATAGACGATCTGTCCAGCTCGGCTCGGTGAAGAAAGTCAAACAATTCTTTAAGAACTGTGGAGAAAGAAAAGTAAAGAAGAGGCATTATCAACATGCTGGAATCTATGGATGAAAAAATGAGCAGAGCAAGGAGACTCCACCTTTCTTCTCCGAGGACGACATGAACATGACGGCCATGTCGAAGCGCCTCACGCTCGCTAGGCTGCTGAGGGTTTCCATGGTGACGGCCGGAGCTTCATTCCTGCACAGAAACTGGTCTTAATACACAATAAAACACCAGACAGGTTCTTCATCATAAAATTCTTTCTCTGCTTCTTTATTTACTGCTTTTTCTTTTCTAATAAGAAGAAAAAGAAGTACTGTTTTTTATAGATAACAGTTATATATAGAACTTTTCTATCTTTATCATTCAAAATTTTGGGGTCACTTATTTTTGAAAGAAAAGTATATTTTTTTCAAAGCAGATAACAATAAATGAATCAGAAATCCAGTCTAGACAATGTTAATGTGGTAAATGACTATTCTAGCTGGAAACAGCTGATTTTTAATGGAATATCTACATAGGTGTACAGAGAAACATTTCCAGCAACCATCACTCCTGTGTTCTAATGCTACATTGTGTTAGCTAATGGTGTTGAAAGGCTAACTGATGATTAGAAAACCCTTGTGCAATTTCATTAGCACATGAATAAAAGTGTGAGTTTTCATGAAAAACATGAAATTGTCTGAGTGACCCCAAACTTTTGAACAGTAGTGTAGGTATCAAACTTTTATATTTATATAGAAAGTGGAGAAACAGAACAAAAAATACAAAATGTAAATACAGAATTTCAATATGAATAAATCCATACAACAAAAAAACAATATAAATATAAGATAAACTTTATTGATTCCTAACTGGGGATATTCACAAAAAATACTAAAGCACTAAAAATGCCTTTAACATACACATTAAATGAAAGAAAACAACACAGAGTTTATAGAAAAAATGCAAAAGAAAAAATGGAATAAAAGAATAAAGACAGCAAAACAGTAAAAATAAGCTTAGTCTTTTTTTTAAAGAGTATAGCATACACTTTACATCCAGCAAATGAAACTGTAAACGTGTCTGTTCTGATTTATTACAGAAAAATGTCATGTAACGAATACTTAACAAATAATATTATCCATTAACTACAAATAAAACCAGTTCAGATGCAGATATTTTTTCTATGAGCTGCATTTAAAGAACTTACCTGATGTAGAACTCCTGCATCGTCCTCAGGATCTGATTGAGGATGTCAGGTTCGAGGGAGTTGTGGAAAATCTTAGCGTACGCTTCAGGGGTGATTTGCTGCAAACAAAAAAGCAAGAACAAGAATGAAACTAAACTAAATATTAAAGGCTTTTCTTTAAAAGTTACTCTTCATTGTCATCCCAGTCATTTACAAAGTACAGCAGGACGAAACTACATGTTTTCAGGATTGTGTAAACAGACAGCATATAGTACTAGCACATCCTAAAACAATTAGAATATTGTCATAAAGTTGAGACTGGATTTCATGAGTTCTAATTATCAAAATTAAATTAAAGAAAGGCCTGAAATATTGCAGTTGACATGTAATTAATATATAAAACAAGATGGCTTACCTTTCCCTTGAATTAAATTATGAAAAAAAATACATTTTTAATGATAATTTAATATGCTGAGATGCACTAGCAGCTTTTTTTTCACTCAACCCTTTGAATAATCTTCACCATATTTTCAACAAATGAACACAAATACTGCAGCAACAAGGTGCCTCAAAGGTTAGACAGCTGTTTAATACTGCTTACTACTCATAAACTGAGCACTAATTGGCTCCTACAGTGCATATCATATCATATTATTTTAACATTTATAACTGTACAAAACAGCAGAAATGAAGCACTACATTTGTAGGTTGGACATAAGAGGCGTATTCCTGAGTGTTCGGTTCAGTTTTCAGCACCTCACGTTTGATTTGTTCGTCCAGTTTTTTAAATTATCTGCTCGAAAAACTTTAAGAATTTAAATCCTTGTATTTAAAAGTCTAGTTTTCAGGTGATTTGAAATGTCACTTTAACCATCTCACTAAGAAGAGCTCACAAGTCTCACCCTCAGGTATCTGTAAATGACTTGAGGCTGCTTTCTGATCTTGCGGAAGTCGGCCTCCAGCTGGAAACTGTTGGTTGGTGGAGGAGGAAGCTCCGTTTCTGTGGTTGATGGTTCAACGGGATGAACTATTTCCTCCTTTGTTGCTTCTTTGGTTGGTTTACTTGCAGGAAATCTGGTGAACAGAAGCAGAACACCTATTTACTGAGGATCAGCACACAATAAAACAACTTTTGGTGCTTTCTAGATTTTGTTGATAAAGAAATGTCACTCACTGGTCAGATGTGAGGGAGGGAGAGCCTGAAATTGCCTCGAGTTTGATGATCTTGGCGCTTGGCGATGTGGACAGCGGAGACGATCCATCCTCAGTTTCCTTCATCACCTCCTGGACGACTGATTCAGGCAGCGTCACTTTTCCACTGATTTCCTCGACATTTATCCTCCTCAGAGGTTTCTGAAGAGCAAGGAAGAAGAATAGCTATGTGTTGGTGAAGTTTATAAAAATAAAAACACACCTGATTACTGATTCTCATCATTCTAGTGGAGGTAAAATAAAAGTTTCAGGTGACAAATGCTGAGTCTATGATGCCACCTGTTGGACAAAGAATGTTAAAGCTTGTAAAGAGAAGAAGGAATCAACAGTTAAAGCTACAGCGAAATACAAATATTATAAAGACAGAAATCACTGTCACATTACCTAAAACCAACATAAATACATAGATTTTAACATTACTTTATTTTGTTATGACTTAATTCATCTTTTGGCCTTTAAAATTTAAAATATATAGACTTCTGACAATTTGCCATAGTCATCTTTTAAACCTCTGAAATCCAAAATCCACCATCAGCTTAAAAAATCCTGTTATCTTTTTTAAAATATCCAAAATTATACCACCTTTAGAGCCAGAAACTGTAAAAACACAAAAAAATGGCAGATTTTCAACTCTCCAACATTTGCAGAACTATCCATCTGACATCTGCTGTCGGAAAAATTTACCAAATCTAATCTTAAAATTGTGACATTTTATTGACAATATCTCATTAAAAAACTATGGCAAAAAACAAAGCGTACAAATTAACCAGATGCTGTAAAAAAACAAACTAACATAAAATTCTCCACTTTTTAGCGCAACCAGGTAGTTATTAGTGGCTCTGCAGTCACATGACAAAAATTCATGATTAATCGATTTTTTAAAAGCTCTTTGTCGATTGGAAAATGCATTAAATTAAATTATGTAAAATTGAAATGTAATGTTTTTATTTGTGGCGGGACGTGATTTTTAAAAAAAAATAATCTAATTAATTACAGGCTTTGTAATTAATCACAATTAATTGCAGTTTTGTCAAATAGCAATATTTGACACAATAAGTCAAGTTTTTCAATTCAAATAAAATTGTGGTTGACAGTTGAATCAATGAATAGACATGTGTGTTTATAATTTAAAATTTATTTTAAAAAAGGAAAATGGGACATATAGAAAAAAGTGATTTTGATGACTTAAAGCCTGAATTTAGCTGTTTTTTCCACTGTATGGCACATAAAATCAGCATAAGTGATTCAAGGAGCTTCAGAAAGTTGAAAATCCAGAGATTCATTCTGTTTTCATCTTTTCTGGGTCTGATAAATGGTGGAATTTTGATGGTTCTTTTTATAGGAATATCAATTTTATTTATGTAATTTTTTTATAAACAAAAATTGTATGATTAAGTTCTTGAAAGAGATATTTTTGTTGTTTAGGTTATTCCTCCTCCAAGGAGGCAGCGCCTCGACGGAGTAAAAACTTAAACCACAAAAATGTTTCATTTCTATTTATCTGCATTTTTCATCTGTCTGCTACATACATTTTATTCAACATTTTAAGACTTTCTGTAAACTCAAGCACTGTCTAGAAAAGTGGTCTATTATGGGATGGCTACACCGTTAGCATGACTCGTAGCTAACGTTAGCTCTGGTGCTAACAGCAACATGTTTTACATTGAGGTGATACCGTCGGCTTGAAGTGACGCAGTGATCAGAAAACTCTTTGTTGTACAATTTGCACACAACCAGGCTTTTATCCAAGCTGCCATCGGGAAGATTTTTAAAAGGAAACTTTCTGCCCAACAAGCTCAATCTCGTCTTCCTTCACTGTTCACCAGTGCCTGACTTCACTCAGGGCTTCCTTTGCTTCTTCTTCATGGCTACAAACAGACTTTAGGTTCATTACCGCCACCTACTGGGCTGGAGTGTTCATCAGAGTTACCGGTGTGCCAGAAATGAGGGAACTGAGGAGGGTGCAATAAATTGTGGTGGTATTTTTAACGCGTTATTTATGTAATGTTCTGTCTTCTGTTATTCAAGAAGTCATGCATGAACATTTGTGCTGCTAGCTTCTACGAGCAGCAAGCTATTTATTTTAACCGTCAACAACGTAGTCTCAGCTCCACAACAAAGCATTCTTGTTCGTCTATCTAACTCATAACACACTTAAGGCTATACTGCCAACTAGTGGTCACTTGATAGTACTGCTATCATTACATCTCCCTTCCAAAGTTTTAACAATACATATTTTATAACAATGTTTTAACTCATTCATTTTACTTTGTTTTACATCTTCATGTTTTTCCTTTTTTTTTTTTTTTTTTTTTAACAAATAAACACTGCAAGTGCAAATTCACGTACCTTTTACCAAAATGCATAACAAATAACAAGGTACCCTTTTTTCATAACAAACATTAAGCATTTTCAATAAGTCTGTCAGGTGGTTTTCTAGCTCTTGTCGACCTCCTAACAGGTTCAGTCATTCGAGAAGTTGCTTGAGGTTCTGTTGGGTGTGCAACTGGTGTATCTTTTTGTTCTTCAGGTTCTTCCTCAGCAGAATGTTTGTCAGTGTCCTCTTGAGTCTTTAACAGACTCCTCCTATTTCTCCTCACTGTCCGTCCATCCTCGGTTTCCACAATGTAAGATCTAGGTCCAACTTCACTGAGCACAGTTGCTTTTCTGCCCCAGCAGTCAGGTCCTTCGATCCTCACAGTGTCCTTTTCACAAAGAGGTTCAAGATATTTTGTAGCTCTGTCATAAGCCATTTTCTGTTTGAGTTTGAGCCTCTTCTTGTTGTCCATCCAGATGTTGTTATCATGTCCTTGTTGTACTTGTGGAAGTGTAGTGCGGAGTTTACGACACATGAGTAGCTCAGCAGGTGATGCTCCACACTCCAGAGGTGCAGCTCTGTAACTTAGCAAAGCAAGGTGAGGGTCAGTCTTACCATCTTTGGCTTTCTTCAGCAGTCTCTTAACGATTTGTACTCCCTTTTCAGCCTGACCATTTGCTTGTGGGTACAAAGGGCTCGATGTGATGTGCTTGAATCCATATTGCCTTGCAAATTCCTTAAACTCTTCACAGGCATATTGTGGACCGTTGTCACTCACAACACTCTGTGGGATTCCGTGTCTTGCAAAGAATCCTTTCATGTGCACAATAACAGACTGTGCAGAGGTGCTGGAGAGTTGGGCAATCTCAGGATAGTTAGAGTAATAGTCTATAACAAGAAGATAGTCTTTGCCATGCAGATGAAATAAATCTGTGCCCACCTTTTGCCAGGGTGCTGAGGGAAGGTCGGCTACCAGCATTGGCTCTTTGACTTGTTTGTAGTGATGTTTCTGGCAGATTTGGCATTTTTGAATCATTTCCTCAATGTCCTTGTTAATGCCTGGCCAGTATATGGCTTCTCGCGCTCTTCTCTTGCATTTCTCTACTCCCAGGTGTCCTTCATGAAGACGTTGAAGCATGTCTTTGTGCATAGTTTGTGGAATAACAATCCTGTCCTTTCTCAGCAGGATGCTATTAGACATACATAACTCTGCCCGCACAGGAAAAAACTGTGGGCAGACTCCTTTTGACCAGCCATTGCTTATACACTGTGTCACTTTGTTCAGTACAGGGTCCATTGCTGTCTCTTTGACAATCTTTTGCAGCATATTGTCTGTTGCTGGCAGTGAGGCTGTGATCATGTTGATGTGAGCCTCAGCCTCCTCTGTTGTGATGCACTTAGTCTCACTGACAGGTGCTGGTGCTCGGGAAAGTGTGTCAGCTAGCACTATGTATTTTCCCGGCGTGTATATCAGATCAAAATCATAGCGCTGCAATGTCATCATCATACGCTGGATTCTGGGCGACATGTCGTTGAGATTCTTTTTTCTAATTGAAATGAGTGGTTTATGATCAGTCTCTGCTATGAACGTGGGCAGTCCATAAACATAAGTGTGAAACTTACCACACCCAAACACTAGGCCCAGTGACTCCTTCTCAATCTGAGCATAGCGTTTCTCAGTCTCTGACATTGATCTAGATGCATAGGCTACAGGTTGCCATGTTTCTTTGTTCATTTGCAGCAATACGGCACCTAGCCCGTCTTTTGATGCATCAGTGGAAACTTTGGTCGGTTTTGTTGGATCAAAGTAGGTAAGGACTGGCTCAGCTGTCACAGTTCTCTTTAGTTCTTTCCACTCCTTCTCATGTCTTGTTGTCCACTCGAAAGCTATGTTGTGATGCAGCAACTCTCTCAGGCACTTTGTCTTTGAGGAGAGGTTGGGAATGAACTTGCCCAGAAAGTTTATCATTCCCATGGCTCGCAGAACTCCTTTTTTATCAATTGGAGCTGGCATGTCCAGTATGGCTTGCACTTTGGTTTCATCTGGGACTACTCCGTCTGCTGTGAGCTTGTCTCCCAGGAACGTCATTTCTGTAACTCCAAAAAGACATTTCTCTCTCTTTAGTTTGAGTCCGTACTTTTTCACTCTTCGTAACAGTTTCTCTAGTCTCTCATCATGTTGTTGTTTTGTGTTTCCCCAGACTATTAAGTCATCAATGTAAACACGTGTTCCTTCCAGACCTTCTATGATCGACTCCATGGCTCTGTGAAAGATCTCGGGCGCTGACTTGATGCCAAATGGGAGCCTCAGAAAACAGTAACGTCCAAATGGTGTGTTAAAGGTGGTGTACCTGCTGCTTTCTGGGTCCAATTTCAGCTGCCAAAATCCGTGCGAGGCATCTAGTTTGCTGAAGAACTTTGCGCCTGCCATGTCACTCAGGATCTCTTCACGCTTGGGAATTTGATAATGTTCTCTTTTTATGTTTTCATTTAGATCTTTAGGATCTAGGCAGACACGTAATTCAGGGGAATTTCTCTTTTTAACACATGTGATGGAATTAACCCAGTCTGTGGGCTCTACCACTCTCTCAATGACTCCCATCTGTGTCATTCTGTTTAGTTCCTTTTTTAATCCGGCTTTGAGAGGTGCTGGTACTCTTCTTGGGGCATGCACTACAGGTTTAGCATCATCCTTGAGCTGTATTTTGTAAGTGTAAGGCAGTGTACCATGTCCTTTAAAGACAGACGTGTATTTGTTTAATATACTTGTACTACCTTCACTTTGTGACAGTCTTTTGTTCAATTTGTCCATATTGACGTTGTCACTGTTGATTTGGTAGATTCTTTTCACCAGCCCAAGGTCCTCAGATGCCTTGTCTCCCAGGATTGACTCATGTCCACTTGGCACTATTGTGAACATTATGTTGTGTTGTTTTCCTTTTGCTGTCACAATCAGCCTGCAAACTCCCATAGTTTTTATTGGCTGGTTGTTGTACGCTTTTAATGACATAGCCTTGCCTGCGACTCTTTTTGGTTTCTCTGCAAGTGCTTTCACATCATTTTCATTGATTAGGTTTGCTTTGGCTCCGGTGTCAATTTTGAAGGTTATTATTGTCCCATTGACTATCAGAGGTGCAGTCCATTTATCTTCTTTTACTGCACATATAACATGTTCAGTGTCTCTTGTGTTTTGGGGCTGCTTGAAGTTGTCCTCTCCAGACACCATTTTGATGAAAAATGTCTCACTTAAATCATCACTATCATCTGTGTCTTCCTGCACTGTGTGTACGTTCTTTCTAGTGTGGCACATTTTCGCATAGTGATTTTGCTTTTTACACTTTGCACATGTTCTCCCAAATGCAGGGCACTGTTTAGGCTTGTGCATTTCGCCACACTTTTTGCAGCTAAACTGTGTTTGATCATTGTCTCTGCTTTTGTCTTTATGCTTAAACTTGAATCGTGACTTTCCTTTCATTGCCACTGTTTTCACAGACTCATTTTCTTCTTCACATGGCGTTGCTTTGAATGTAAGAGCGTGTTGCTTTGCTAGCTCATTAGCTTGGCACGTTTTTATTGCACTGTCCAATGTGAGGTCCGCATCTCTCAACAGCTTTTCTCTAAGTTTCTTTTCATTCGTCCCAAATACAATCTGATCCCTTATCATTGAGTTTTTGAGATCACCAAAGTTACAGGACTGAGCTTTTATTTTGAGATCGGTGAGAAAATTATCAAACGACTCACCAGGCTGTTGGAGCCTCGACCGAAACACGTATCGTTCATAAGTTTCATTTTTCTTGGCAAGACAGTGTTCATCAAATTTCTGTAGGACCTTTTCAAACTTGTCTTTGTCCTCGGGTGCTTCATATACAAACGTGTTGAAAACTTCAATAGCCTCCGCTCCGGCGATGGTTAGCAAAAGGGCTATTTTTCTTGCTTCCGCCCTACTATCCACTCCTATGGCGGCAAGGTAGAGCAGGAACTGTTGCTTGAAAGTCCGCCAGTTAGCATCCACATTACCCGTCATTTTCAGCGGAGTTGGTGGCTTTACGGCGTCCATCTTGCTTCAGTTTCTTTTTCTTTCTCGACCCGCGACCTGGTACCATGTAATGTTCTGTCTTCTGTTATTCAAGAAGTCATGCATGAACATTTGTGCTGCTAGCTTCTACGAGCAGCAAGCTATTTATTTTAACCGTCAACAACGTAGTCTCAGCTCCACAACAAAGCATTCTTGTTCGTCTATCTAACTCATAACACACTTAAGGCTATACTGCCAACTAGTGGTCACTTGATAGTACTGCTATCATTACAATTTATTTATTATTATTATTTTTTGCTGTAATTAATTAATCGAAATTAATGCGTTAAGGTCCCAGCCCTAATTTTTATCCAAAATTCCCAACTTCACTGCAATCGTTGGTTCGTTAATTAAAGGATTCCTTCACTTGCAATGCAGTAACATAAAGTAAGAATTTTTACTGTCATACATCTACTAATATGTGCATTTACTGACTTTAGTGTAGCAGAATTTAGTTTTGAAGGGCGTCTGAGTAACTTCCACGCTTTAGGGAAAGACTAATAAGAGATTTTTACAGTAACTTACAGTTGAGCGCAGATGTTCTGGTTTGTCTATTGGCTGGACTGTTCTCCGCTGTGAGCTCTCCTCTGTTTGAAGAAGACCCGTGGAGTCCTAACACAAGAAGTAAGAGAAAGGAAGTCTCTGTAAAATGATTTATACAGAAAAGTAAGCATTTATTTCAATGCAAAGTTTCCAAACTAGAGGGACAGTACAGGAACAAGAAGATGTGTATTTCAACACTAATCTAACTGGCAGGGCTGTTTCTCTTCTTCCCCGTTTTAGACTCAGATACAACACCAAAACCTACAATCTGCAGCTTCTGGAGTTCATTCAGGGCCTGTTTGTTTCCTGGTTCCAGTTTCAACAGCTGCTGAAAATCTGTGACACACAACAGAGGTAAAGATAAGAATGACACCAACAGCACAGAGTCAGAAAAGCAGACACAGCGTTGTTCTGTGAAGCACCTTGTTTGGCTTCTTCCAGTTTTCCTAAAGCCACTCTGGCTGTTGCTCGGCGAGCGAAAGCTTTGGAGTAAGTGCTGTCCAGGGAAATGGCTTTAGTGCAGTCCTCCTCTGTCTCCCTATACCTGCAGCAGGAAAGAGGAAAAACATAAAGAGATGGTGTGTCAAGACTGTGCTGCCACATGATTCTGTCACAATTTTACTCACTGTAGAGTAATTTTTCACTGCAATATAAAGTCCACCTCTATGGAAACAGAACAACCATCACTAGAAGTAGAGAGAACTTAAGAATGTCTTTTGCTGCAGTATGATACAATTATAACACCATAAATTATAATAATATAAACAAACAAGGTTCATTTTCTTGCCTGTAATAAAAAGATTGGAAAAAAAACACACGTGTTACTGATACTTGAAAAAAATGGTGGCTCTACATACTTTGAATGCATCATCTAACAACTTGCTGACAATTTTCTCATCTGTACGAAATTTTTGAGGAATGCTGCATCTGTTTTAATGCTTAAGTCTATTTGCTCTCAATTGCTTTGATTTTGTTTTAATACTCGTCTTCTATCTGCTCTGTGTTAACCTGCAGTTCATCCTAAAAACTCCCTGATTGTATTGTTATGTGACTGTTGGTCGCAGTTGAGTCACTAATAAGTTTGTGATTGCAGTGGGGAGCTCTGAATTTTTTTTTTTTTTTTTTTTTTTTTACAGAATCTAGTTTGAACAAAGGGTTTATTTTTGGCAAATTTATTAATGAGACATGCAGAATGAAGTGATTTTGATGAAATGCAAATATTTCATGCTTAAATTCAGTTAATTTTCCCAATGAAACAGCATATCACAGAAGAGTAGTTCAAGGACTGTCAGAAACTTCTAAACCTGAGAATTATCTCCTCTCTTTTTATAGTTTCTGACTCTGATAACTGATGTAATTTTGCTGATTATTTTGTAAAGGCAACATCCCTTTGAAACGTGCCGACTGGTTTTCGGGTTCCAAGGATTAATTTTAAAAAAGCTAGTTCAGTTCCATCGATCACGTCTATATTTAAATAATATAAATATTCATAATAAATATAAGAAAAGGAATAACAAAAATAAATATTATAAATGCATTTATTTGTCTCTATACTGTTGTTTTGCAGATTTTTAAAAAAGATACCATGCTTTTAAACCTGTCAAATGGTTATGAGGTTAAGGGGGTTTCATAAAAGTGGGTTCAGTTCCATCAATCACATTTACAGACAAACAACCTTTAGTGTTGTTTTACTTCCTCGAACCTTCTCTCAAGTAAAACTATGTCCTTACTTCTCAAGTTTGAGGAAGGCCATGGCTCTGTTGGCAGGCAGAAGGACATTCATGCTGTCGGCCTCCATTCCTCTGGTGTAGCACTCGACAGCTGCTTCAAATTTTCCTTCTTTGAAATAAGCATTTCCCTGACAGACACATACAATAACCGTCTTCACTTGGGAGTTACAGTTTAAGTGATATCAGGTTGGAAAACAAAGTAGTAGACAGTGATAAAACATTTCAGATAATTGTTAAACTGCAGTAAAATTTACTCTGTCTTTCTGGAGAACCGCCTCCTGTCTTCTCTGCTGATCCTCCACCAGTCTCTGCTTATCAGGATCCACTGTGGGAGCCTCCTCTTGTAACGTTGCTTCACTCTGGACAGTAGCAGCCTGATGTCCAGAGGTCTGAATCAGCCAGAATAAAAAAAAGAACATTAGAGAATAAAGACCAGAGAGATTAACCTAAAATAATCACCATGAACTCACCTCCTCTTTGATTTTCTTCACTTCATTCTGTGCCTCCACATTTCTGGGATCGAGCTTGAGGACCGTCTCGTAATCTGTTGAGAAGCAGATTTATGTCATTGAAACACTCATTTTGTCTGTTAAACTGCTTCGTCTCTGTGTTGTTTATTCTTTTCATGCTTAAATGATAATTCAAAATGGGAAAATCATGATGGTATTTATAAATATCATCTCTAGAACACCTTTTGCACTCATTCAACCTCATAAACTAACACTTCCACCTCTGTGCTTCACTGTCAGGACTATGCATACACTGGATAGGTTCATGACAAACATGAAGGACCCTGTCTTAACCAAACAAATTTATCTTTCTTTCATGTAACCAAAGACTGTGTTCCTAACATTCATCAGGCTTAATTGTATGTTGTCTGTTAAGTTTTATCTGGCAGATTTGTTCCCAACAAACGCAAGGTTGCTTTCTTGGATGCCGTTGGATGTTGACGTGTCCTTCATGCTGTCTAAGCTTTCACAAAAACTCTTTCAACTTTCCATTGATAGTACCTGTGCAAAGTCTGAAGCACTTAACCATCCGTTTTTCAGAACTAAACTGCGCAAAAGGTGCACTGTCCATGTCCTCTTTTTAGTAAGACGACCACTGCAGCTCTGATTAGTGGTACTATGACTCAGTCTATACCTTCTGACTGCAACTTATTTTAGCTGTTCATAGATCAATCTGTAACCTTTTCCATTTTTGTGAAGTCACACAATCAGATCTTTCAGTTTCTCCGACATTGTCCCCCAATGTGGAGCCACGATGCAGACATGCAGATAGACACCAAAAATTCAGTATGTTCCAATGTCATTTTTAGAAGCTTGTTCATGCAGCTAGGATGACTGGAAACTACAGGCGACTCAATATTGCCTCACTTGTCACTGGTTTTCTATCAATCTTCCTTTGAATCACAGATGTTTTCACTTTTGTTGCATTGAGTTCCTACTTTGGGGCCTGTATTTTAAATGTAGTCTTTCTCAAATATCTGTTTTTGACTGCTCATAGAGGAAATACTCAACTTTTCAACTTAGAAATAATGCAATCATTGAGATATTTTTTGCCCATTTTTGCTTTTCGTTGATTTTTTGTTTCTTGTTCAAAAAAGATAATCAGACTCAGATCATTTTTCTAATTTTGCTCATTCTTTGAGACCATTAAAATGAAACCGATTTAAATTTTCATGGAAATCATATAATCGTTTGTTTCTTGTTTTTTTAATACCCATGTCTGACAGGAAAGTCAAATGACTAAAAGATACAGACCAACAAACAAGGTGTCACATTGGATTCATCCATAAATAAATAAGTAGTTATTTGATTTTTCCTATTTTGAATTCTTAATTGAAGACATAAAGATAAATGATGCTCAGTTTCTGCTTTTTACCTTCTAATGCAGATTCATATTTCTTCAGTGCAACCCGAGCTGCTCCTCTCCGTGCAAAGGCTTTGACATAGTTGCCGTCAAGAGCAATTGCCAGGTTACAGTCGGACTCTGCTACGGCATATCTGCAGAAAAAAAAAAACTCTTCTTCATTTACAGATTCCCCAAAATCCCCAAAACATCCTTTCTAACATAACACAGCAGTTCTATGCAACATGTGCCTTACTTACTTTTTTAGTCTGAAGAAGGAGGTAGCTCTGTTTGTGGGAAGCACAGGGTTGTAAGGATCCGCACCCATTCCTCTGGTGTAACATTCAATGGCTTCATCGTATTTCCCATCTTTAAAAAACTTGTTACCCTGAAAATCAAAGTATTTAGCTGTAGTTATTCTCACTTTCTATCGCAGTTTTTTCAATATACTTGTCAAACAATATCTACCTTTTCCTTCTCTGCCAGTGCTTTCTCCTGATCAACTGCAGCTTCCTCAGAGTCTGACTCATTTGACTCGTGACATTCCTCGTTATCCATTTCTTCCAGAGCTTTGTCCTGCAACCAGCAGAAAAAATAAAAGCTGTAGTGAACTGCCTTTTAGTTCAAAGTACATTTAAAGGCTCTCAAAGACAAGCTTCAGCTACCACATCAAACTTGTCCCATGATCGATAGTCGTATGCTTTTATCCTCGATGCCCGTTTGGTCTCTTCCACTTTTGCGTCACCATTGACACTGAGCTCCGTCTTCTTCTTCTTTTCACGTTTTTTGTTTTTGTAGTCCTTGTTGCGCACAGGTGGGAGGTTTTTCTATAGCACAGAAACAACAAGCTGATGACTCCTGACAGATATTCAACCAGGTCTTTACCTGAAAAGGTGAACTACAAAGTGAGATGAATACGTTAACAAGGTTTGTTGAGCCGAAAGCCAGGGTTTCTGATGACCCCTGCTACATGGAAACTGGTGCTGCACAGCTAACCTAACCAAACCAAATTGTAGGCACTGTGTGGCTTTGGGAATCTACATAAATTCAATATGTGATGTAGAAAGTACATAAATATGTTTTTATGTTTGGTCCTGATTTGTTTCCAGGAAGACAGATTCCAATATTGATTGGTCTACTGGTTTTTATCACAAAGATTATTCCACAAATAGCATTCATTTCCCTGTAATTTGGTCAAAAACTACAGAGTACAATAAAGAAAACCTGAGTTAATGAAGAAAGCTGATAACCACAGTTGTGATACTCATTATCTGCAAGAAAGGTTTTAAGTTTTGTCAAGACGGTTAACCAAACAAATCCTGGTTATGTTGAACTTGTTTCGTGGCACACTCCTCTGGAAGTAAGTTAGACTGATTAAAATAAGCCTGGTTTATTTGATAAACTCGCTTTATGGAACTGAATTAGCTTGAAAGCAAGTCTGATTAACTGACATAAGTCTGGCTTGTTTGGTACATTTGTGTTATGGAACCCAAACAGCCAGAAAGCAATTCAGATTAACTGAAAGAAGCCTGGCTTACTTGATAAATTTGTGTCATAAAAGCAAAATATCCCAAAAGTAAGCAAGACTAACTCAAATAAGCCCTAGTTACTGAGTAAATTCGCTTTATAAGTAAAACAAACATCAAGTGGGTCAGACTAACTGAAAAAGGACTAGCTTACTGTGAAACTTGATTTATGGAACTAAAAGAGCCAGGAAGCAAGTCAGACTACATGAAGTAAGCCTGTCTTATTGGAACTGAAATAACATGATTAAGTCTGATTAACTGAAATAAGCCTGGCCTAATTTGGCAAAGTCACTTTATGGAACCAAACCAACTTGAAAGTAAGTCAGATCAACTGAAATAAGCCTCACTCATGTGGTACACTCATTTTATGGAACTGAAGTTGTCTGAAAGCAAGTCAGACTAACTGAAATAAGTCTGGTTTATTTGATAAATGTGCTTTATTAAAGTAAAATAGCCTGAAAGTAAGTCCGATGAATTGAAATAAGGTCGGCTTCCAAGAAAACTTGATTTATGGAACCAAAATAACGTAAGTCAGGCTAACTAAAATAAGTCTGACTTATTTGGTAAATTTGATTTATGGAATTGAAATAGCTGAACAGTAAGTCAAATTAAGTGAAATAAGCCTGGCCTAATTTGGTAAAGCCACTTTATGGAACTGAAATTACCTGAAAATAAGTGAAATTAACTGAAAAAAGCCTGGCTTATTGGGAAACTCGACTTATGAAGTCCAAATAATGTAAGTTAGAGGAACTGAAAAAAATTAGTCAGGTTAACTGAATTTAGCCTGACTTATTTGGTAAACCTGCTATATGAAACTGAAATAGCCTGAAAATAAGTCAGACTAACTGAAATAAGCCTGACTTATTTGGTAAACCTGCTATAAAGAAATAAAACAACTTGAAAGTAAGTCAGACTAACAGAAACTAGCCAGGTTTATCTGGTAAATGCACTTCTTGAAACCAAACTAAAGTAAGTCAGAGCAACTAAAGTAAACCTGGCTTGTTTGGTGCATTCTGATGAGCTGAAAAGCCTAAATGCAAGTCAGACGAGCTAAAATGAGTCTGGTGGTTTGGTAAACTCTCCTGACATAGATGTGTGTCTCCAGCAGGACGCACCTGAACCTCCTGGGCTCCTCCGGTCCTAAGCTCCTCGTCCCTCCTCTTGATGTCCGTCTCCCAGCTCTCCAGCTCCTTCATGAAACTGTGCAGATCCTCCGCGTTCTGCCGCATCTGAAGCTGCAGCTCAACGGCTTTGTTTCCTCCGGACATGTTTTCCTCCCTGTGAAACACACATTTGTTTTTTGGGGAACAAACTCTTTAACACTTGCTGTCTTTCGGTCCGAGCAGCAGCAGCCCAGTGGAAAACACGAGAATCACGCTGCGGCTAACAGCTAGCTGGCTAGCAAAAACACCACTTATTTAGAGGAAACAGCGGATTAAAATGACTCTGTGGTTACTTAAAGTCTGTAAGATACCTTCCGTTTCTCTCTTGAGTTGACAGGTAAAACGTAGCTGTAGTCAGTTTGGCTAAAAGCTGCAATAAAAAGTGTCGTTTTTCACAGGTTTCTGTTTATGTTGGGAGCCATGACAGCGGAGTCCCAACAGCCTTTGCGGCGGCGGAAGTAACCAAAGATCGTCTATATCACAAAATAACCGACAACTTGCTCCAGTAATTTATTATTCACTTGTTAGCATCTATGCTAGTTAGTTTGTAAAATGAGATACAATGACAGATTTACTAGTGCATCTAAAAAATTTTGAATTTAACAAGTTCATTTTGTTGTACTTTCATATCTTCCATGTCTATTACACGTAAAGTGAAATATTTCAAGACTTTTGTTTTCATTTTTGCTAATTATGGCGTATAGTTAATGAAAATCTAGTATCTTAAACTATTAGAATATTTCCTAAGATCAATAAAATATATGAAAGTCTAATTTCTGTAAACTATGTTCATTTACACACTCAATATTCCGTTGAGGCTCTTTTACTACAAATTACTGCATCCGTGTGGATTGTCATGGAGGCAGTCAGCCCAGGTTATTGAAGCCCAGGTTTGATTTGATAGCGGTCTTCTTTCATCTGTATTTCTGGGTCAAGTGTTTCTCATTTTCCTCCTGACAATACACTATATGGTGTCCTGTTGGGTTCAGGTCAGATGAGTTGGCTAGCCAATCAAGCAAAGTAATACCATTATCAGTAAACCATTTGGTTGAAGTTCTGGGTCTGTGTGCATGTGTTAAGTATTGCTGGCAAAGGAAATCGACACTTCCATAAATCTTGCCAGCAGATAGAAGCATGAAGTGCTCTGAAATCCCCAGCTAGATGGCTGCGTTGACTTCAGATTTGATCTAACACAGTGGACCAACACCAACCAATGACATGGCATTCAATGTATTTAATATACATTTAGAATATATTTGAATTGTTGCAAATTGAAAAAAATGGAACATGACCATTTCCACCATGTTCCAGAGCACTCAAGTGAAGTATTTACTTGAATATACTATGTAAACGAATATATATCCTAAATATAAAAGTCTAAATAAAATAAAATATATATTCTTAAAATGATCAAAAACATCTCTAGCACTAATGCCATTTTAGCCAGAAGAAATATATTGGTGAAATAAAAATTTTATGTAAATCACAATTTGGCATGGGTGTGAGTAAGAACAGCACTGGCAACTGCCCTGTCGAGGTTTGATTGTAGTTGTGGTCCACAAATCCTGTTTAGAGTTAACGTCTTTCCCACACATTTGAATAGACGATCTTTACTCACAAACTACGTTGATAAGCAATTTTTTTTAACGTTTCTTTTTTTTTTTTAAATTTGTGTTAAATTTTATTTATTTTGTGACATTTAGTAGAAGAATGATATGCAGTAGACTGAAAATAAAAATTAATATCCGTTACCTTTGACCTACAGCGACCATGTGATCTACAAAACAGCGACGACCTCTCCTGCTAGCTAGCGGCGGCTAACCAGGCTAACGTCTCTAAAAGTGTTTCCCACCATGGACCAGACTAAGCAGGATGAGGAGGACTACGGATATGACCTGTTCCCGGACAGAAACCCGAAAGACAAGAAGCAGTACTTCGCCCAGAGCCTGTTCACTTTCAACCACAAGTGTCGGGTCATGTTACAGTTCGCAATGGAAACCAGTAAGTAGCTACTGCTAGCTTGTTTAGCCGTTTAAAGGTAAAAGCTGTCAGTGAATGCTAACTGTCTCCATCTGTGTTTTTCTCAGGTCCTTATGCCAAACTCCTCCTCAGTGCCATGAAGAATTCAGGATGGTAGGTGTCATTTAAAAAATAGCCTTGTCATGTTTGACTTTCTGCTGCCAGTTTCACATTCCTAAAAATCCTGGGAATGTTCCTTGTTTACATAGAGTATAATGCTAACCCCCCCTTTACTGCTCCTGTCCCATTTTACTCACTGTGAGTTCATTTTTCACTGCAAAATAAAGTCCATCACCTCTATGGAAACAGAACAACCATGGCTAGAAGTAGAGAAAACCAAAAAATGTGTTTTGTGTAGTATGAAACAGTTATGATGCCACAGATCATAAAAACACAACTAAACTTGAATTTCTCTAATTAATTTTTCAAATATTGAAAAATGTGAAATGAATACATAGAACATTTTCACAAGTGCCTACAGGTTTTACCAATACTGAAAAAAAAGAATTTTACACACACACACACACACACACACACACACACACACACACACACACACACATATTTACAACCTCTACAAATTAGGTATTTGTCACATTGCACTGCACATGAACTCTACAGAGATGTTTCACCATGCTGACTCTTCCAACAACTTACTGACCGCTTGCAGCTTTGTACACTGCTTTTGAGCCAAGCTGCATTCATTTTATTGTTCAAGTATGCTTTATTTTGCTCTCAATCTCTCTAGTTTGCTTCCATATTTGCCTCCTCTCTGTGAATCTTTGTCAAGTGACTGTTGTTTGAAGCCAAGTCACTCATGGTTTCATAGCTGTGCCAAGGAGTGCAGATTTATTTATTCATTTTTTTTAATGGACTTTTATAACACAAGCTATTTATTTTGATTAGATTTTTCAATGACACATGTACATGAAAAATATTTTATAAAATATCACGATTTTAAAGTTAGTTTTGGTTAATTTTCCAAATGGAACTACATGTCTCACATGATCCGTTCAAGGACTGTCGGAAAGTTGAAAATCAGGTGTTTCTTTCTGTCTTTACACTTTCTGGCTCTAATAATTTGTGTAATTCTGATAACATGCCTTTTAAAGCCACCGATGGGCTTTGGAGTTTTGAGGGGTAAAACTAATAAATTGGTTTAAAACTAACAAGAAAAAAATTAATCGGAAGCTTCACCTCAACATTGCTAATTGATCCTCATTTTAAACTGCTGCATTTAGCGTATCTACTACATATATGCAACAAAACTCAGATTCCTACACTAGCTTAACAATTAATTCAGTTGAAATCACATTTTGCAGCTATGGAAATAGCAAATGCTCCTGGACAGATGATATCCAGTGCATCTGAAGCAGGGTTTAAACTGTGGTGTTAGTGATTTTACAAACTCTACCTCATGTAAAGCACCATAACATGTTTTACAGGTTTTTTTTAGAGTGGATGCTGAACTGAATCTTACTTTTAAAGTAATTATTTTGCAAATCTAATCACAATATCTGTCAGGAAAAGAACAATTAGATATTGTCAACTCTAATTAATATTTCATTTGCTCAAATATGTGTCTGCATCACTTTACTTTTCCCGTCTGATGCAGCAAAATCTTTAAAGACCGACATTTCTCCTGTGAAGATTGCGACGGGACGGTCAGCGGTGGCTTCGATGCAGCTTCTTCTCAGGTGACAGAGATAACGATTATATATATATATACAAAAAAATACATGCTACAGATTGCTCTGGATTATTACGAGAACTCGACTTGTCAGTGTTTGATGTTTGCTTCCAGATCGTTTTGTGTCAGAACAACATCCGCCAACAGGGCCACATGAACCGAGTCGTCGCACACGAGCTCATCCACGCCTTCGACCACTGCAGAGCTCACGTCGACTGGTTCAACAACTACAGACATCTGGCTTGTTCGGAGGTGAGCTGCAACATGTTTGACTTCTTGTGAGCAAATGCGCTGAAATTGTTTCCTTCAATAGAAAACATTACAAAAAATTGGTGTGTCATGGATAGATGGATACATTATTCATTCTGGGAAATTCAAGATGTCATGTTAGCAATAAGCAGGTTTTGTTGAGCCGGCTAATTCAAAGAAAGCCTAGCTCTGTTAAATTTGCATCCTAATACACCTCTATGCGGAAAGTTATATTTTTTAAAAATATGTTACTTTTTCACCATTTCATGATTTTTGTGTGCTGCAGCATTAATTTTAGGTCAGAGTTGATTTGAGGCATTTTATTGCCAAACATCCAAATTGCATTTTCTCCTTCATATGCATTACTGTAATGTTTTGTTGGACCTAAAAAGTTACAGTAATCCTTACACAGAAAAACATGACACATTTGCTAATTATTCAGAGCCTTTCTTGTGTTGGTGTTTCAGATTCGGGCTGCTAACCTCAGCGGAGACTGTTCCTTTTACAACGAAGCTGCCAGATTCAACTTTGGCTTGAAGGAGCATCACCAGGTACTTTAACTGGGTTAAATACGGGATGTAGCTTGAACTTGTCAGCCTGCATGTTTGGCGTGAACCTTGCCAGGCTCACCACAGCGAATGCAGTCCTGACAGTAGGGGGAAGCTATAAATGTCTTTTGGGAGGAAAAACAACCAGTAATGAGTTTCAATCAATCTTTATTGTAGAACAAGAAGATATCCTTGCTTTATTTTTCTGTGTGATTTTGATTGTTGTGGCTACTGGCTTTTCATGAAATACTACAATTATGCTCAAAGTCGTTATTTTTCCAGAGAATGTTCAATATGCGTCCTTGTATGTCTGGCATGTTCATTCAGCCAAGACCTAACATAAGGGGAGTTGCTCCATGGCCAAACAGAAGTCCCTCAGTGTGCCTGTTGACCTGTCTTTGGTCCTGCCTAATAGAACCTTAAGGTTGTCACCAAACTGTTCAGGAGGAAGCATCTTCTGTTTTTGTATTCAACTTACCTGAAAATAAAGCAAAAATCAACTTGCAAGGTGTTCAGGAATTAATTAAATGAAGTATTCAACTTGCCTTTTTTTTAGAAAAAAAATAATCAAGAATCTTTGTCATTGTGTTTCCACACAGTGAAATTGCTATTGGTGACTCCCAGCTATATATAAAAAATAGAAAAAGGCACACTATGTACAAATAAATTTTTTTTTAAAAAATACTTAAAAGATACAGTGGGTACGGAAAGTATTCAGACCCCTTTAAATTTTTCACTCTTTATTTCGTTGCAGCCATTTGCTAAAATCAAAAAAGTTCATTTTATTTCTCATTAATGTACACTCAGCACCCTATCTTGACAGAAAAAAACAGAAATGTAGAAATTTTTGCAAATTTATTAAAAAAGAAAAACTGAAATATCACACAGTCATAAGTATTCAGACCCTTTGCTCAGTATTGAGTAGAAGCACCCTTTTGAGCTAGTACAGCCATGAGTCTTCTTGGGAATGATGCAACAAGTTTTTCACACCTGGATTTGTGGATCCTCTGCCATTCTTCCTTGCAGATCCTCTCCAGTTCTGTCAGGTTGGATGGTGAACATTGGTGGACAGCCATTTTCAGATCTCTCCAGAGATGCTCAATTGGGTTTAGGTCAGGGCTCTGGCTGGGCCAGTCAAGAATGGTCACAGAGTTGTTCCGAAGCCACTCCTTTGTTATTTTAGCTGTGTGCTTAGGGTCATTGTCTTGTTTGGAAGGTGAACCTTCGGCCCAGTCTGAGGTCCAGAGCACTCTGGAAGAGGTTTTCTTCCAGGATATCTCTGTACTTGACCGCATTCATCTTTCCTTCAATTGCAACCAGTCGTCCTGTCCCTGCAGCTGAAAAACACTCCCATAGCATGATGCTGCCACCACCATGTTTCACTGTTGGGATGGTATTGGGCAGGTGATGAGCAGTGCCTGGTTTTCTCCACACATACCGCTTAGAATTAACGCCAAAAAGTTCAATCTTGGTCTCATCAGACCAGAGAATCTTATTTCTCATAGTCTGGGAGTCCTTCATGTGTTTTTTGGCAAACTCTATGCGGGCTTTCATATGTCTTGCACTGAGGAGAGGCTTCCGTCGGGCCACTCTGCCATAAAGGCCCGACTGGTGGAGGGCTGCAGTGATAGTTGACTTTGTGGAACTTTCTCCCATCTCCCTGCTGCATCTCTGGAGCTCAGCCACGGTGATCTTTGGGTTCTTCTTTACCTCTCTTACCAAGGCTCTTCTCCCACGATTGCTCACTTTGGCTGGACAGCCAGGTCTAGGAAGAGTTCTGGTCATCCCAAACTTCTTCCATTTAAGGATTATGGAGGCCACTGTGCTCTTAGGAACCTTGAGTGCTGCAGAAATTCTTTTGTAACCTTGGCCAGATCTGTGCCTTGCCACAATTCTGTCTCTGAGCTCCTTGGGCAGTTCCTTCGACCTCATGATTCTCATTTGTTCTGACATGCACTGTGAGCTGTAAGGTCTTATATAGACAGGTGTGTGCCTTTCCTAATCAAGTCCAGTCAGTTTAATTAAACACAGCTGGACTCCAATGAAGAAGTAGAACCATCTCAAGGAGGATCAGAAGAAATGGACCGCAGGTGAGTTAAATATGAGTGTCACAGTAAAGGGTCTGAATACTTATGACCATGTGATATTTCAGTTTTTCTTTTTTAATAAATTTGCAAAAATTTCTACATTTCTGTTTTTTTTCTGTCAAGATAGAGTGCTGCGTGTACATTAATGAGAAATAAAATGAACTTTTTTGATTTTAGTAAATGGCTGCAATGAAACAAAGAGTGAAAAATTTAAAGGGGTCTGAATACTTTCCGTACCCACTGTATAAATATGTAAACAGTCTTAGTGCACATGAGCAGTAGGATGAGTGTAAAGTGCAGTCCAGTGCAAGACTCAGTTCTTTAGTGCACATAGTGAGTCTGATGTGTGTGTGTAGGGGGGAAATGGATTGGACAGCTCTTGGATAAAGACTGTTTTTGAGTCTGGAGGTCAGAGTTTTAATGTTTCTGTACCGTTTCCCCGAGGGAAGCGGAAGAAACAGTCCATTTCCCGGGTGGGTGGGATCGGCGGCAATACGTCGGGCCTTCCTCTGGACCCGGCCCGCGTATATTGAGTCCAGGTCTGGAAGAAGACTTCCCACAATCCCCTGTGCTGTTTTCACCACCCGGGATAAGTTCCTTCTATCCTGAGCTGTGCAGCTGCTGTACTACACTGTTGCACCAAGACAGAGGATGCTTTCTATTGTGGCCCTGTAGAAATTTGCCAGAAGCTGAGGGGAGAGACCAGCATGTTTCAGCTTCCTAAGGAAGAAGAGCCTTTGTTGAGCCTTCTTCACCAGGTGAGCTGTGTTCAGAGACCAGGTCAGGTCAGATGCAATGTGGATGCCCACAAACTTGATGTTGTGAACATGCTCCACTGCTTCCCCTTTGATGAGGAGAGGAGCATGCTCTGTCTTCCTGAACCTCCTGTAGTCCACCTCCTTGGTCTTGTTGGTGTTCAGAACAAGGTTGTTATGTGAACACCACTGAATAAGGTGCCGGATCTCCTCTCTGTAGTGGGTCTCATCATTGTCCGATAAGAGACCTACTACGGTGGTGTCATCGGCAAACTTCGCGACCATGTTTGTGGAGTGGATGGCAGTGCAGTCGCTGGTGAATAGTGTGAAGAGGACTGGGCTGAGCATGCAGCCCTGTGGTGTTCCTGTGCTCAGGACCAGTGTGGAGGATGTACAGTCTCCCAATCTCTCCCTCTGAGGCCTGTTGGTGAGGAAGTCCCTGATCCAGTGACACAGCGATGTGGACAGTCTCAGGTTATGGAGCTTCAGTGTCAGTTTGTCCGGGCACACCGTATTGAAAGCTGAACTGAAGTCCACAAATAGCATCCTCACATAGGTGTTAGAAAGCTGCAGGTGGGTCAGGGCTGTGTGAAGTGCCATGGAGACTGCATCCTCTGTTGATTTGTACTCCCTGTAGGTGAACTGATATTTATCCAGACCAGCAGGGATGACGTCCTTGATGTGCTTTAGGACGATCCTCTCAAAGCACTTCATAATCACCGGAGTCAGAGCAACAGGGCGGTAATCGTTGAGGCAGGTGACTGCTGATTTTTTTTTTTAGGCACAGGCACAAGATGGAGGTTTTGAGGCTAACAGGGACTGTGGCAAGCTGCAGGGACAGGTTGAAAATGTCCAGAAAAACTCCTGCCAGTTGGTCGGCACATCAGAGTGCGACCCGACACCCTATCTGGTCCTTCAGCTTTGTTGGTGTTGATTCTCTTCATGGAAGAGCTCACTTGGTGCAGCCTAAGGACCAGAGACTGATGCTGTTCCTCCAGTCGGGGTAGATGAACACTCTCTCTGCTGCCAGGTGTGTCAAAATGAGCATAGAATGTTTTCAGGGTGTCGGGGAGAGTGGAATCATGGCTAATCAGCTGATCACTGTGCTTGTAGTCTGTTATGGTCCTAATGCCTCTCCACATACTTTGTGAGTTGTTATTAGCAAAATGCTCCTCAATGCGCTATTTGTACCTGCATTTTGCCAGCTGAATGCCCTTCTTCAGTTCTTTCTGGGCCCTGCTGTAGGCCAGCTTGTCACCTGACCTGTAGGTGGCATCACAGGCTTTGAGTAGGGACTTCACTGTCCGTCCATGGTTTTTGGTTTGGGAAAACCTTGATGGTCTTTGTGGGCAGGACAGCATCAGTACAGAACTTCAGATACGACAGAACCGATGATGTGTATCCATCTAGATCTGTGCCCACCGATGATGTGTATCCATCTAGATCTGTGCCCTCCTTGAACACTCCCCAGTCAGTGCACTCAAAGCAGTCCTGTAATGCTGAGGATGCCTCATCAGTCCATACCTGTACAGTTCTAGTGGTCGGTCTCTCCCTGCAGATCAGAGGTTTTTAGGCTGTGTTAACCGTTCCTGCTCAGCTGCCCGACTGTAGTCAGAAAGCACAGGGGAGGTCAGTTCTCCAGGGCCGAAGTTACTGTCATTCACTTCGGGGTTAACCACCTTCACTTCACCAGCAGTTATAGAAGGCAAAAACATGGGAGCCTGGCCTTGTTTGAGAATACTGCAGCCTTTTATTGCAGATAGACTGTGACTACACTGTTCATTTACACTAGCCCAGAAGCTACACTTCTTTTCTTAACTGGCTCCCATCTTCAATCGCTCGTGCTGCATTCAGGGTCGCTCAGACAACTCGCACTCGCTCTCTCTATCTCTCTCTGTCCCTCACACACACACACACACACACACACACACACACACACACACACACACACACACACACACACACACACTTACGCGGCTCTCTCTCTCACAACGGAGCCACGCACTCTTATAACACAACCGCCACTCTGGATGGAGATTATGCCAGAATTCCAATCCAGCACAGTAACATACATCAGATTGAATATACATACAGATAAATAGTCCTCATTTACGTCCAGTCCATTTATGAGGAGTCCGGTATATTCAAAAGAGGTCCAGTTCATTGCAAGCGAGGCAACAGCAAAAGTGCAGTTTCTATCAAAAATGTAAAGAGATAGCAGTCCATTCCCTATATGTGCGTCTTTTCCAGTGAAGCAAAATCATCTTTAAAGACATCAGTGACACCCATCATACAGGCTATAACTCCTTTGAGCCCGAAATTAGCAATAAGGAGCATATTAACTAAGACTATCTGTACTAATTCAAAATTTTACCTTCAACAAAATATTGTTTGGGTCACAGCCTATGACAATTAACAGCTATTCTTCAAGTTTTTTTTTTTTTTTTATATATACGAACATGTAAAATGAACTGGAATGAACTTTGACAGCACGAAACAGTCCGCAACAGCTGTCTCTCTTTTTTTTTTGACATTGTCATATAACCTCTGAAAACAGTCCCTAAACTCTTACCGCAGTGAGCCACCCACTCTCCAAACTTTACCGGTGGTCTCTGCTTGCGGCTCGGCCTTTGAGAACAATGGCCCTGGTGAAATAGTTCCGCCACACCACCCCTACTATCCTGAGATTCCCCAGGAGCAGAAAAGTCCATTTGAGGAAAGTGGGAGGCGGGGGGAACAGCAGTTGCAGAAATATCCTCTGCTGGATCGGATGAGCTGAAGCTGGAGTCTCCATCTGCGTCTGTATCCGAGAACAGCTGGGACAGACCCATGACAGGATCCTCAGGCTGGGGGTGACATCTCCATCGGTGTCCAGCTCTGAGCCTGCTGCATGGCCCAGATGTTGTCCAGTGGATCCCGGCAGCGATAGGGCTTAAGCTGGTTGTGGTGAACCACTTTAGCTTTGGTCTTGGGTCCTTTCTGGATGCGATACACCAGATCGTCCAGCTGCCCCAGGATGAAAAATGGTCCCTCATATGCCAGCAGGAATTTTCTGACTTTGTTCTTGACTTTTCGTGTGCCTTTGATGAGATGCCACACAACATCCCCAACGTGGTACTGTCTGCGGCAGCAGTTCTTGTCATATTGTCTCTTGGCACGTTGCACTGACTCCCCGAGAGCTTCTCTGACTATTCGATGTGCCAGCTCCAGGCGCTCTCTGAGGTGCTGAACATACTCGGGGCCTGAAGGAGTTGTGTCAGGGTCTGGAGGCAGGCCGGCTACCAAGTCCACTGGCTCACTCACTTCCCTGCCAAACATCATGAAGTTGGGAGAAAAACCAGTTACACTGTGCTTTGTTGCTCTGTAAGCCATGATAGCGTAGGGTATCATGAGGTCCCAATCCCAGTGGCAATGCTCTGCTGTTGTGGCCAGGATCTTTTGCAATGTGGCATTGAACTGTTCAACTTGGCCATCGGACTGAGGTTGGAAAGGTGCAGTATGCGTTTTCTCAATACCAAACAACGTGCACATTTTCTGGAAGAATTCAGATTCGAAGTTCCAGCCTTGGTCACTGTGCAATGTCTGTGGTGCTCCATAATGACACACCCACTTTGAGGCCAGTCACTTAGGCCACTGTTACAGCCTGGTCATTGGGCAGGGGAAAGGCTTCCACCCACTTGGTGAAATAATCTTGTATAACTAGCACATACCTGTTATTGCGCTCTGTCTCGTTCAGTGGCCCCATGATGTCCAGGGTGACCCTTTCCATGGGGGCTCCCACCCAAACCGTGCCCATGGGGTTTGTGGTGTCTTCCGAGGCCTGGCTTTGGAGGCACAGCTGGTACATGTTCTACACCAGAGAGCAACATCCTCTCTCATCCGGTACCAGAAGTATCGAGTTTGTAGCCACGCTACATGTCTGTGTAGTTTCTCATTCATCCAGGTCATGGTTATCCAAAGTTGTTTAAATCAATCCAACTGGACTTTAAGAAGGTTCCTTGAAGACGTTTCACCTCTCATCCAAGAGGCTTCTTCAGTTCATGCTACGGTGTGCTCTACCCCAAAATGTCCACCGACCTGCCCTTCATGCATCTGTGGGATGCTGCTGCTGACCTTCCTCCAGCCCACTGCTTCCAGCTGCCCATTCCCACCAGTCTACTTTGCATTGCCCTTACTATACTTGATTTGCTCATCTACATATTTTTGAATTTACCACCAGCTATACATGTAGTATATTTAATGCCAGAGCAGTACACCATAGCAGTAAACTATAATTAGTTTCCATGTCAGTTGTACTTTGCATGTATCATCTGTCTTATCATGCATATATCAAACTGTGTGTTTTATGGTCCTTGTGTCCGCCCCCCACCTCTCTACCTCTATCTCTCTACCTCCACCTCTAACCCTCTACCTCTACCCCTCTACCTCCATCTCTCTACCTCTCTACCTCGTCTGTCCTTCTCAACCCGCCCGGCCAGCAGACAGATGGGTCCCCCCACATAAAGAGCCGGGTGCTGCTCGAGGTTTTTTCCCCCGTTAAAAGGGTGTTTTCCTTGCCACTGTCGCCTTTTGGCTTGCTCTGTGGGTCAGGCATATGGGTTCTGTAAAGCGTCTTGAGACAATTTGACTGTAATTGGCGCTATATAAATAAAATTGAATTGAATTGAATTGTTTCATAACATCAGGCCAGAAAACAAGAGGCAGCACAATTTGTGGGTAGAACTGAGTGTCATCGAGGCAGTAAAAACGTCTGACCAGTATTCCTTCTCGGATGTAGAGCCGCTTCCGCTGGCTCCAGTATGTTTTTGTGGCTGGACTGAAGGGTGACACTGTCACCCACAGGGGGGCGATCTCCACCTGCCTCTATCCACATCAGGACAGGTGCAATGTCTGGATCTGCTTCCTGGGCCTGTCGCAGATAATCTGGGGACCAGCCGTCAAGCAACATAGTTTTGTTAGTCTTAGTCAAGTAAATTTGCTCTGGGCATTTTTAGTTGTCAGTGTCAGCAGACAAAGCTTCATCTACCCTCACTAGACCCTCCAGTACGGGGGCTGCATGTCCCTCTACCCCCACTGGACTCAGCATTACCTGGTTGATGCCAGAGTCCAACTCACACTGCACCCCCTGATGACTGACATTCACTGGATGAAGGGAGGGGCCCGGCAGTTTGCATGGGCCTGTCTGGCGGCAAGGTCTTCTGGAGAGGCTATCCACATTGCTGTGCAACCAGCCAGGGTGATGGATGATCTTGAAATTGTACTCGCCGAGTCTCTCAAGCCACCTGGCAAGCTGCCCCTCTGGCTCCTTCATTTTAGTTAACCTCCGAACGCTGCTGTGGTCAGTGCGAACTATGAAGGCTCGCCCCAGGAGGTACTGTCGGAAATGTGATGTGAAATCCACTACAGCTAGCAGCTCTTGCCGTGTGGTGCAATAGTTCTGTTCACTTTTGCAACTCCTATAGGCCAGCACACGTTCTTGGCCCCACTGAACTTGTGAGAGGACGCCGCCGATGCCAACATCACTCGCATCAGTGTCCAGTATCATGTTGCCGTGGTCGAGTGGATAGCCCAGGACTGGTGCAGTGGTTAGCAGGTGTTTGAGTTCATCAAACGCTGTCTGGCATTCCTCAGTCCACTGAAACCGGGCATGTTTCTTTGTGAGGCTATGGAGGGGCTCAGCTACAGAGGCAAAGCCTCTCACAAACCGCTGATAGTAAGATGCAAGACCGATGAATCGGTGGACCTCCTGCAGCGATGTGGGTGTTGGCCAATCTTGCACCTTTTGGACTTTGCCAGGATCGGTGGCCACACCGTCCTCTGTGACAATGTGACCCAAGTAGGCATTTTGTAGGTTTTAGTTTCAGATTGGCCTGGTGGAGTCTGTTGAAAACCTGACCCAGCCTGTCTAGCATCTCTGACACATCCCTGCCCAGTACTTTGATGTCATCCAGGTAGACTAAACAGGTCTCCCACTGCATGCCGGCCAAGACACGGTCCATTAATCGTTGGAATGTTGCCGGAGCATTGCACAATCCAAACGGCATGACATTCCACTCAAACATCCCGTTCCTGGTGCAGAAGGCTGCTGCTTTGCGCGCTCTGGGTGTCAGTTCAACTTGCCAGTAGCCGGAGGCAAGGTCCAGCGTACTGAACCACTTGGCAGTAGAGAGAGTGTCCAGTGTGTTTTGGATGCGGGGCAGTGGGTATGCGTCTTTAATGGTGCAGTCATTAAGGGCTCTATAGTCTATGCAGAGGTGGTACGTCCCATCCTTTTTACACACCATTACTAGAGGCGATGCCCAACTGCTGTGGCTGCTGCGGGCCAGGCCCGCCCCCAAGCTTTGTTGTATCTGTTGGTCAGCGCTCTGTTGTTTCTCCCATGCCATCCGGCGTGGAGGCTGCTTGACTGGGGCCCCTGGCCATGTTATGATGTCATGCTGCACTAGGCTGGTGCGGCCGAGGTCAGCAGGACCGTGAAGAACACACTGCTGTAGGTGCACAGCAGCTGTGCTAGCTGGAGCTGCTCACCGGGTTTAAGCTCAACGGAACTCTGAGCATAGAGCTCCTGCAGGTGCTGGGGGACAGTAGGGGTGCGACTATCAGTCTGATCAGGCTGAACTGTTTCTGTTGGCTGTAGAACTTTAGCAGGTTGGAGGAACCCTGCAATGCCCCCTTTTTGATGGTCATGGCAGTGTTTCCAGGATTGAAGATGTGGAGTGGCACAGCTTTATGGGGTTGGGCTTCCAGCACAACCCGTGCAACCAGCACTTTGTGTTTTTCTACAAAGCCTTTGGTGGGGTTCAGCATCACCTCCCCTTTATTTTGGTCTCAGAAACAGGCGTGGCCTTGTACCACGTATTCCTCTCCAGCCTCCAGCACCACTGTCTGGGCCACTGTCACCGCTTGTGTCTTAGTTTTGCTTTGTGACTGGAAATATGGCACTTCTTCCCCAAACAGCACAATGGGATGGTTTCCAAAATCAAAGCGTGCATGGGCTTCAGTAAGGAATGGGTGGCCTAGGAGAGCCTCATCGCAAGCTATATCAGCAACCAGGAAATGTATGCTCACCTGCCGGTTGTTGATCTGTACGAGGATATGAGCTTCACCAAGAACAGGTATCTCACCTGGCCTGACACCAAGTAGAGTCTTTATGATTGATGGTTGTAGAGGTGGACGGAGATCCAGGTGAATAGCTTCATAGTGGTGTAAAGGCAACACACTTCTCCCAGCCCCAGTGTCCAAGACAGCACACACTACCAGTTCGTACACCTGCATGTGAATATTCATTTCCTGACTGTGGGCTTTAAGGTGAAGTACAGCAGGCTCTGGGTGTTCAGCAAAACCTGGTCTTGTGTGGTCTTGGGCTTTGCTCACATTCTTTGGAGAGGGACAATCTGTCCTCATGTGACCAAGGCCTGAGCAGTTATGACAGCGTACCTCCTCCCATTTAAGGTCTTTACTCCTTCTCCATTTACGTGGTGTGTGATGGAGGCCATGAGGGTGAGGCTTCCAGCTGGCGGCTGGAGGCGGCAGTCTCTGGTCCCTCCACCTCGGCTCCCTCTCTGATCGTAGCAGCACGGGGTTTCCAGCCGGTTGTGCCGCGTGTCCCTGTGTGCATGATGCTGGTGACATATGATGCTGCCTGCTTGGTGGTTTCATGGCGGCAGGCGATGTCCTAAGCCTGGGCTAATGTGTGGGGCCACTGTTCTAACAGTTTCTGTACAATTTCTGTCACCTACAGCATTAGTGAAAACCTCAACACCTATGGCGTCTTGCTCAGTCTCCGTCCTGTTGCTGTAGGCCACTGACACTTTACCATATATGTCATCTCTTAAGACGTGAAGAACCTCACCCACTTTGCGGACACGCTGCCTCAGTGCAATGGCTACTGCAGCTGCATGCTCTGAAGAGGGGCCATATGCAGTCTCCATCTCCTCCACTAGGCGGCGGTAATCCCACTGTGCAGACCGAGGATTTCTGTGGATGTCCGTCCCTGCTGCGCCCACCAGGCAAAATTTTAACTGGACAGCCATTGTCTTTTCTGACCAGTAATTGGCTTCAGCACAGCTCTCAAACCTGTGCAGGAACTCTTTCCAGGGAGAGGTGCCATCATACTGACCAGAACGTAGTGTAGGGACTCTTTCTCTGTGGTCATAGTCGTCCTCACTTTCAGATGAAAGCTGGTGATGTGCACTGTGGAGCTACCGCGCACGTGACTTTGGCTGCTTGCATTTCGTGGAAGGGCCCTTTAACTGTAAAGTCTGAGTATGTGCTTGTTCTGGTAAATGTCTGTAGTTGGTGTCCTTTGGTGAGTTATAGCATGGACCATGGAGCCCTGAGCATGTGGGGATGGGTGTGCTCTGGGTGAAACTGCCCCGATATGCAGGGGAAAAGGGGTTTGTGTGGAGGCTTGCAGCCAGTGGCGTAGTGACATGGTGCAGCTTTAATGGTGGGGCATGAATTGGCTGGCCGGGTGCATGGAAACATGAACCATCACTCTGTGAATCAGCCACACAGCCTGAAAGCAACAAATGTCCTCATCAGTATCAATAAAAGGGTTTGTACTTGACAACTTGGGCAGAGGGAGCTCAGTCACTCCTAGTCTCATTGCTACTGGTTCTTCATTGCAGATAAACGGATTAAAATGTCCAAATTCTTTGTTTCCTCCACTCACGTTGTCTGTTTTAATTTCCAGTACATTTTCATTTACTTTAGTGAGTGTCATAAAGGGGTTTGAATAGCTCATGACCAATGTTCCCTCTAAGCTACGCGCGTGCGCAATTGCGCACTGCTGACACGGTCTCCGCGCACAGAAAATCTGCGCTGCGCACAAAAAAAAACCCCTCCAACCTAAATTGAAAATAATTCTGTGCTATTTTTCAATGTGAGTCAGTGAGTGACTGGTGACTGGCTGCTCCAGCCAATGATGCGATTCACATACATATTTACGCAGCTAATCAATGTCATTGACAGGCGTCCTTCTGTGCAGCCACCGTTGTTCTAGCTAGCAGAGCGGTGTGGCCGATGTGGAGGGAAGACACGCTAATGATGCTAAATGCTGCTTATGTTGACCCTTTATAATAATGGCAAAATGAATGGGCAGTGGCACATTCCCTCACCAAGCCACAGTAAGCAAGAAATGCGATTCTTTTAAGATGGAATAGCTGTCGGAGTTAGGGTTGCCACCCATCCCTTAAAATACAGAATCGTCCTTTATTTGACAATTAATTGTTGCGGCCCGTATTGATTCAATACGGGACGCAAATTGTTCCGTATTTTCATAAATCTCCCATACACGTCTGTCACACACTCCTCAAAACTGTTTAATGAACAAAATAAAACACAGGAAATATTAAGGGCAGCCAATTTCATTTTCGTAGGACCTTTGTAGCGAGGACACGATGCCAGGTCCAGCGGATAGGCCTCAGACTTCTCTGTGTGTCCGGTCCTATAGTTCTGTCTCTGGTTGCCAGGTTACAGACGCTGCTGCTCCCGCGCGTTTAAAAATGTTTACACCCGAAACTCCACCACGTCCAAAGAAGCAAAAACGTTTGCAAATGTACCAACGTGAGTGGGAAGACTCGAACCCCTGGCAGTAGGTACAGGGCAAAGTATGTTTTCTGTTGCTCATGGATTAGCTGAAGTAAGGCAGCATCAGGGGACCGACATGTAAGAAACATGAGAACAGAGAGAACCCAACCAGCAGGTCACAGTTTATCATCATCTAATCATCTCCTGAAGTCCATATGGTGAGGGACATCAGTATCTTGTTGTTAATTTACCAGAGGATGCTTATAATCATGCTGATGTGGTCTGTACTCTACAGTATTTTAGTGACTCAATAAATGCCTAAGTTGTTTTTGTTGTTTGCTTTTTTAAAAGCTTTTCAGTTTTTAATAAACATTTCTTTAATAGCCTATATGTGATCAATAAATGGCCTCACTCAGAACTCAGTTATGTTAACAGCACTAAATAAATCAATAAATACATGCATACACACATAAATAAGTTAATACATTAACTGTGTTAAGATAAGATTTAGATTTAGATGGAAAAAATGTCTGTAGAATTTTTTTGTACAGTATTGTGCATTCAGTTAAAGTTTTTGCAGAATCCAGTATTGCTTACTGGTTGGTCATTACATTTCATTAGTTTGGTTTCACTGTTTAAAATGATGCCGCCTCTTTTCAGACAGAACCTGTGATAATAAACAATACAAAATTTTTAGTTCCGTGTTAATAAAGCACTTAAAGCTTTAGGTATGGCTAAATGCTTTTTTTCAAAATTAAATATATCACTCCTTAGGTGGTAGTGGCCCCAAGTTCAGTAAAGTTGGAAAGATATTCACAGATTTGGACTTCCAGCATCAATAACTCATTAGATATAGGTTGTCAAAACATCAACGGTGCATCTTTCCCATTGTTGTAAGGCAGACAAAGTGCTACAAGCCCAGTTTTATCAAAAGTAGCTGTCTTTCAAGCTACAGGAATAACATTGGTGTCTACGGAGTGAACAGGGTCCGTCTGCAATTTGCAAAACCGCTGCAACAGTAAAGAGAGACAAATATTCAGTAACTTCACTCTTATACATTGTAGTGTCACTAAAATCACTGCAGCCTTCAACTGGCTCCTGTTGACAAAGTGTTTTAACAGAAATGTAAATGCTGTAATTTGATTCTTTTAATAAACCATGTAACTTGAATGGATGCGATGCTGGTGTGACCACAGTGCACACATCTGATGTTGCTCACAGTGGTCCAAGGGACGCTCAGGGAGTTTGTGTGTTTGCTCAGACTCATGAAAAATTAGAGGGAACATTGCTCATGATTTCAACATCCACAGCGTGGCGCTGACTGTGGGCCGCCATCTTAGCTTAGCTTCTGGTCAGGCACAGCTAACAAAGACCTCTCATTAGCTTAATTGTCCCGGTTTATTTCACCATTTCTCTCTGTGCTCACCACTGCTGATATGATGACCGTGAGAGGGTCCCTTCGTGGTCGCCAGTGTTAACCGTTCCTGCTCAGCTGCCCAACCGTAGTCAGAAAGCACAAGGGAGGTCAGTTCTCCAGGGCCGAAGTTACTGTCGTTCACTTTGGGGTTAACCCCCTTCACTTCACCAGCAGTTGTAGAAGGCAAAACCACAGGAGCCCGGCCTTGTTTGAGAATACTGCAGCCTTTTATTGCAGATGGACTGTGACTACACTGTTCATTTACACTAGCCCAGAAGCTACACTGGATCCCATCTTCACTCGCTTGCGCTGCATTCAGGGTCGCTCAGTCAACTCGCACTCGCTCTCTCTCTCTCTCTCTCTCTCTCTCTGTCTCTCTCTCTCTGTCCCTCTCTCTGTCCCTCACACACACACACACACACACACACACACACACACACACACACACACACACACACACACACATACGCTGCTCTCTCTCTCTCACAACAGAGCCACGCACTCTTATAACAGCTGGGATCAAATTCACAGAGATGTGATCCGACATGCCCAGGTGTGGTGCTGCAACAGCCTTGTATGCCCAAGGTATGTTACAGTAAACCTGATCCAGGATGTTATTGTCTCTCGTGGGTAAGTTTATGAAAGCAGTGAAATTTGGGGAAAACTGCTTTTAGCTCGACCTGGTTAAAGTCTCCGGCCACGATCACAGCCGCCTCTGGGTTATTGTTCATCTGCTGACTGATCAAGCAGTACAACTCCTCCAGTGCTAATTTAGCGTTAGCGCGCGGTGGTATGTAGACGGCTACAATCACGATACAACAGAGCTCTCTAACTGTCTTAAATGGTCTGCATTTCACTGCCAGATATTCCAAGTCGGGAGAACAGTATGTTCCGATGATTTTTGTACCAGTACAATAGGCATTGTGAACATACATAGCCAAACCTCCGCCTCTGCGTTTCTCCGAGGCTGCATTTCTGTCCGCCCGGAGAAGAGAGTGCTTGGCTAGCTCCACCGCCACATCTGGGATGTTGTTGTCCAGCCAGGTCTCGGTAAGACAGTAACAATGAGATAAATGGGTAAACCCTCGGAAACATACTAATATTTGGAACCTAAATATGCTGTGTGGTCATCCAAGTGCAATAAAGAACCGTCCACACAGCTGTCGATCTTTCCGGAGACGATCCTCAGTTTCATCTCGTCCATATTGTTGGCAAGCAACCTGGCGTTTGTGAGGAAGAGACTGGGAAGAGCCGGTCTGTGTGGGTTAGCTTGTAGCCTAGCATGCAGGCCGCCCTTCTTGCCCTGCTTTTGTTTACAGTGTCTCCTCCGTCTCTTTGGCCACAATGGGGGGATGATGAAAGCCTCGGCCGTCCGCTGAATCTCCGATGTAACAAAATCCAGCTTTGGAAGTGTTTGGTGGTGTACATTTTCCCCTATCTCTAACAGCTTAGCCCTACTGTACACTATTGCTGCTACAGGTAACTGTAGGAACAAAACAAAAGCACATAAATAAAGAAAAAAGAGAAAAGGCCGGGAGCTCCAAGCCACTGCGTGCACACGCGCCGCATATATATTAAGTCATCCTATATTAAAAAGTAATAAAGAGTCCAGAGTTGAGGTTGAATACCCTAAGTTACTACTTAATTCTGTCTGTCAATGTCAGTGTCAATCATGCTGCAAAGCTAATATGATCTTGTGTGATCTGCCTGGATACAAAATACTGTAGCTTGTTTATGGTATTGACAAAATGTTTAGAAAATGCTGGTTAAACATAGGGGCTGCACAGTGTCGTTGGTTGGCACTGTCGCCTTGCAGCTAGATGATCCCCGGTTCGTGTCCAGACCTTAACGGGATCTTTCTGCATAGTGTTTGTATGTTCTCCCTGTGCATGTGTGGATTTTCTCCAAGTACTCCGGCTTCCTCCCACAGTCCAAAAGAGTGCTGTTGTCCGTAGTTGTGAATGCTCTAAATGTAGCCCTGTGATAGACTGGTGACCTGTCTAGAGTGTCTCCTACCTTCACCCTAAGTCAGCTGGGATAGACTTCAGCCTCCCCACGACCCTAATGAAGATTAAGTGGTGTACAGATAATGGATGGGATGGTTAAACAGCCACTTGTGACTTACAACAATGCCAGCAATATAATACATGGAAAATCATCGTTTTGTGAGTGGTCATGTGGTAACGTATTATTGTTTATGGTCTGTCGAATGACAAGTTTTTATTGAAATCTTATAGACATTTATCAGTCAGATTGTGTGCATTCAGTTTGGTCACATAATGGCCTACATGATTTTGATGATAAACTCTCTGTTATTTAAAATCCATGTCTAAGATTTTCACATATTTATTTCTTTATTTGGTAGGGACTGTGTGTGTGTGTGTGTGTGTGTGTGTGTGTGTGTGTGTGTGTGTGTGTGTGTGTGTGTGTGTGTGTGTGTGTGTGTGTGTGTGTGTGTGTGTGTGTGTGTGTGTGTGTGTGTGTGTGAGTGACTGGCTGCAACTCCCTGTCAATTTCTCTGAAATGCATGCATCTTCACTCTTCCAAGAAATGGACTGTTTGTTGTTTTAAACGTCTATTTCTGTAAGTGATACCTGGCAGTAAGCGTGGGGTATTTTTCCCCTAAACTTCTGACACCTTAACAGGCGTTGAAAGCATTTCTCTTAAGCTGTCTTTTCAGTTTGTGTGTGAGAGGTCAATGCTTAGATAATCACATTATAAGCACACTAGTATATACTTGTCTTGCATGGTTAACATAAATTGCAGTTGCAATAGCACATAAATATAAAATTGATTATATGATAAAATAAGTTGTGGTTAAATGTTGATTACATGAGTAAATGTAATTAACTGTTGATTAAATGTGATTAAGATATTAATTAAATGTGGTAAAAATATTCCCAACACAGTGATACATAAAACAATAAGTCACAATAAAAGCATATTGCAAAAAATACACAAAGAAAACATAACAGTGAAACATACAATAAAACACAGGACAATAGGTCACAATAAAAGGACATTACAAAGTGTACACAGAGACGTTAAAGGCCAATGATCACAAGATTGGTTCACTTTCAGCCATTGATTTGAAAGTTGGTAACATGGGAAGACTGTTCCAGATCTTACTGGCCTTCACAGAAGGAACATTTTGTCCAAAGGCTATTTTTCTGTGTGGGACCTCACAGTCCCCTCCAGAGGAGGCTCTGGTCCTGAGACCGCTGTGAGCCCTTGTTTTAAGTCGGACATGGAGGGTGGGGCGAGTAGGCAAGAGAAGCCATATGTAAATTAGGGTTGCAACTATCGATTATTTTAATAATTGATTAATCAGTCGATTATTTTTCGATTATTCGATGAATCAGATAAAATAAACAACACATTTTTAATTTCCACCTCTTTGTTCAGAAATAGAAGATTTGGACTGACAGAGCAAATAAGATCATTGTAGTGAAGTCTTCGTCTTCAACAATTGAAAGAGGCCTCATGTCAGTGACGATCATGTTGAGGATGCTCTCAGTCAAGACAGCTGCATGCTGTGGTGTACATGTCTTTCTCATCATTGAAGCCTGTCGGTGCAATTCATCCTGCCTCACGCCAATACAGACCAGTGTCTTCACTCAGACTTTGTCAGAAAATTAAATCTTGAGGCTTGATCTTCAAATTATTACCACCATTGTGTGCAAGTTGCATTTATTTATAATGCATATTCAAACCCTGCTTAAGCTGATTAAAGTGAAATAAAAAGTATCTCTCACACACACATGCCCTATCACTGTCATTAATTAGCTAACAAGCAAACGCTAGCATCAGGCAAGCTACCAGAGAGACTAACGTTACGTTTCCTCACTTTAAAACGTAACAAATGTAGGATAATGTTGTGACTTAAGGTGTGTGTCCACTAGATGCGACACACCGCATGTGCCATACAGGTCAGGTTGCGGTGCGTTTCTAGCTGCGATCAGGTCTGTTTACCTGGAGCGGGCCACATCTCATTTGCATAAAGTAGACTCGACTTCTACTTTATGCAAATTCAATGCGGCGTGCGGAGATCCCACGCATCGTGAAACTGTCCTCAAACATCTAAACTAGCCATCGCTGACCTAAAAGGAGGACAGATTTAGCAATTGCATAGCTTATTTCTGCCTCAAATGCTTTCAGAAATACTTTTTACTGACGTGTTTTTGAAATAAAAGGGAACGTTTGCGGCTGAGGCGTTGTTTATCCGACTCATCTGCCGGACCATCAAGCTGAAAGCTCGATCACGTGACTACGTAGTGGTCCGATGATGCTCGAGCGCTGTCATGTGACAACATTGTGGCGTGCTAGTGACCGCCCGCCATCCGTGCGATTTTCAGATGCGATGCGTTGCCGTGCGGGAAAATCACATGTAGTGGACACGCGGCATGTTTTTTGTTTAGTGAAGCGAGAAATGCTCCCGCATTTTTAAGGACTTCGGTCAAACTGTTTTCGTTTTATTTATTTATTAATTCCGTGCCGGTCAGGTTTAATTTGTTGAATTTACTTTTCCTTTGAAAATACTGCCTCGCTATGTTTTCAACTTGCTCTGCAGGTGGAATTTTCTTTTCTTTTTTAAACTTTATTTCAGTCAACCAGCATTGACAACGCTCTGCAGGTGAAGTAGACGGCTCCGCGACATGGCAAGTGACGCATGAATCGCATGACACAATGAATCGACAATGAAATTCGTTGCCAACGCTTTTAATAATCGATTTTAATCGATTTGTTGTTGCAGCCCTAATGTACATACAAAATAAAGTTGAAAAATTTAGTTTTTGTGGACATGTGGTTAAATTAAACTCCTTACTGGCATTTTCTAGAATTATAGTCTAGTCAATGTATCTCTTCTAGTTCAAATACAGAATGTAACCTGCAATTAACAGCCTCTAAACCTCTGTTCTCCTTGGACAGGAGTGCGTCCGAGGCCGAGCCCTGCGCTCCATCCTGGCTGTGAGGAAAATCAGTCGAGAGCAGGCGGAGAAGGTCGTCGACGAGGTGTTCGACTCGTGTTTCAACGACCACGCGCCTTTTGGACGAATCCCGCACAGCAAGAAGGACGCCAAGTTCGCCTACAGAGATTACGCGAACAGAGATCGATATTATGCAAACCTTTAGTGTCGTCAGATTCTCATTAAAACTCCTGAAGGTGCTCTGCATTAAAGCCTCAACCGAATGACTGAGTGTTGAAACCCTTCAGAAGGGATTCAACCTTGAAGCGAAGGAAGGAGCGGTACATTTCACGTTCAGCCTTTCGGGACGTTAATTCTGTGTGACAGGTTTGTAAGAGTTGATTTTTTGCTCTCACCTCAGTGATTTTTGTCAATTTTTGTAGGTGATTAATGGGTGCTTTTGAAGGAAACGCAAGATTTCCTTTTTGTCCATCAGTGCTTGCTGTGAAAGTGATTTTTTTGTTTGTTTGTTTGTTGTGACTTTGACCTCCGTTAAATTCCTGTAAATACAGCTGGTTGTTGTGACAGCATCAAACTGTATTTGAATTAAAGTTTGATTCCTCCCTAAAAGTTGCGTTTGTGCGCCTCATCTCAAAATTATTTTTGAGGACGAGAATTGACCTTGTTTTAAAAAATGTTTGAATTTACGACTGGAAGGATGAGTGATTAGAAAACTTTAATCCTAGGAGAGGACTCTTCAAATTAACGTGTGAGATGAGTAAAGTGGGAAAAGTTCTTCGGCGACAACACGGTCAACTTTGTTCACATCTGTGCAGCCACTGTAAAATGTCATTGCTGACATCTTTATTGGACATTGGCATTTAAAGAATCTAGTTTCCCTCCACAGAGATTAATGAGGGAAAAAGTTATTAGGGAATCAGCCTCATAATCCCCCCTTTCCTCCTCGTTCTTCTCCTCCTCCAGTCCTGTCTATCTCAAAGACAACAGTCTCTGCATTGTAATCACAAAGTCATTCTGGTGTTGGAGTGTAATATACCAAGCTCAATATTCTCCACAGGATGAGCGTGGGCTCGGAACAACAAGGCTAGTGTGTGGGACGGGAGATTAGGTTAATTTTAGAAGCTTAGCAGAGAAAATGATGAAAACGGCGCTTTGAGGCAGCTGGGATTAATGCAAAGCAAACACAAGAAGACAAAAGATGAGAAATGATATTTGGATTTGTGCAATGTCATACAGCTGAATGAAGAAATCATACAAAACAGTAGAATTACTGGTGCAATTGTGAACATATCAAATGTGAGCTGCCAAATACTTTTAGAATACAATTAGACATGCAAAAATAAAGCTGTGAGTTTGCAAGCAGGATTGTAGGTGAGATGTACTGAGGTCAAGAGTCCAAACAAAACCACTTCCATGTAAATATGGTCATTGATGATGGCTGCTAAATTAGCGATCTGCTGAAAACTGTACAGGAGGAGACCTCAGTCATACAATAAGGATCATTCCAGAACTGGAGAACATTTGGGCTTCAAAATTTTCAAAAAATAAACCTTCACTTTTACAATTTTCTGCTCAATATTCATCAATAATAGGTAATAAACTATGAAAGGCTTGATTGGCTCAGCTTACACATCAGTGGTATAATTTTTTTTGAACTAATTTAATTTAGTATCAAGATAGTACATTGATCAGATGCAATCTAGAACAAAGCTCCTCAACATTTCTGGTTAACAATTACAGTTCTTCAGAAGGGCATAGAGAACTTATGAGATCACACCATAGGTGAAACAAACAAAACGCACCAATACACCTACGCATATATATATATATATATACACATACGTGCGTGCGCACACACACACACACGTATAAACAATAAATGCAAAATAAACACAAATTTAAAAGTTATGACTGTAAAGGGACAACTATCATCTTTATGATGTTCTCTTCAGCCAGATACTGAGTTACAGGTGCCCATTTTCGTACAAAAATGTCTTTTTTCATTTGCAGTTGTGCAGTTAGTTCTTCCATTATGTATACCCGTCTCAGTCTCCCAGCCCATTGTTTCACTGTAGGGGGTTGATTTCCCTGCCAAGGAACAGTTATCATTTTCTTTGCAATTAACAATAACACCCTTAAAATATACAAATTGTCTCCATAGAGTAGACCTGTCGGTATACATCCCAAAACATAGTACAAAGGGCTCAAAGGTTAAAAAAAAAAAAAAAACATTTAGAATAACTGTGATCTCATTTTTAATATTCTCCCAAAATTTCTGTAGTTTCGGACAGTTCCAAAAAATATGTGTATGATCACCAACCATTCCACATCCTCTCCAACATAGTGGTGAGGTTCCTTCAATGAGCTCAGAGACTACTTTAGGGGTACTAAAGTACCTGACCTTAACTTTCCAATCAAACTCCCTCCACATAGGACTGTTTGTGATCTTATGGCTTGTTGAGTTACTTTCCTCCCATTCTTCAACATTAATTATGACATTAGCTTCGAACTCCCATTTTTCCTTAATATATAAAGTATCTCCTGCCTCCTCCAATTGCAAAATATTATTAATACTTGATATATACTTTTTTGCAGTCAATTTTTTTTCAATCATGTCAATGAAATACTGTTCGATACCTGCTGGTGGTCCCTTTATTGCGTCCCACTCACTGTGAGTCATTGGATAATGCCTTATTTGAAAGTAACGAAACAGGTCCTTCTCAGGCACCCCTTAATCTTTGCTGTAGCTGTGCAAATGATTTCAACTTATCACCCTCCATTAATTGGTTAATTGTAATCAGGCCTAAGTCAGCCCATCTTCTAAAGCCCCCATCACACAGAGATAGGCAAAAATCCATATTACCATCTATAGGCATAGCCCGTGATACTGAACTCGGTCCTCTCATCCTTTTCCTTGCATTTTCCCACACATTCAGTGTAATTGTATCATTTTTTTTCCATGTTTTATTTGTTGTTTGCTAACCCTACTCTAATCACAGTAACAGGGTTGCTAATCCATGCTAATGTTAGCTTTTTGTCAGGAGTAGAAGCTAGATATTTAGCTAGCTGTTACTACTGACCAAGAGGACAAACTTAGTGATGGAAAAAAGTAAAAATAATTTGTCTTATCCTGATAGTATGAGGTAGAGTGAGACATTTAATCAAGGCTAACAATGTTATGAAAATAGGAGAAATAGAAGAGGGCAGTTTTGCTCTACCCATTATTTTGGAAAACTATTTAATGATGTTAATTCCAGCGTTTCATGTGATTCACTGTTTTCTTCTTCTCTACCAGCTAAAAAGGTTATGCTAACAGGGTTGTTGTCAGACACTCGTTCCATACATAATAATTATTAGATTATGTTGATTTAAAACAATTACAAGAGACATCAATGAAAAAAATAATGCCAAAAAAAGGAGATTTAAATTTCATTTTAATTGTTTTATTTAAAATTCATTTTGGTTATCAGGGGGGTGGGACAAGAGAAAAATGGCATTTTAGGGGGAACTCCAGACTTATTTGGTATTTTAAAAATATTTTTCAAACATTCTTTTCTCCTATTTTTTGAGGGGGGATTTGGTCTCAGGGTAAATAAATTTACACAACAACTGCATGTTTTAGTATTTTGCACATGGATTATTTGAAATTTGATGGATGGGACATAAAATATTCTCCAATTCTGGAATGCAGCAGAGGGAGTACAACGCTGTGCAATATCATGTAAATGTCAAATTCAAACTGAATCACCTCGACATATTTGCATAAGTTAGGAGTCTTAATCAAAAATGGATATGCTAAAAAGACAATGTTATAAATAAACACTTGTCCACTTGTAATGTCCATGAACATAGGAAATGTCTCATAGGAAATACTGTCCAGAGAAACTGAAAAAAGTCAAAATTTGAGACTTCATAGATATGTGAAAGGATGCAAGCAAGCAAAGAAAGTCATTCTCTGTGACTGTAATTATAAATTATTTATGTGTATGTTTTTGAAATGATGTAATAATACATGAAATATCACATGTAATAGTAGTTTTGGGAGTTATCTGGCCATTGCTTATTTAATATCGAAACACCGTTGACAATTAAGGAGTCAGAAAAGATCTCACAAAGAAAAATATTGTGATTATTTGATTAATTAATAAAATATTTTTATAATATATACTTTTAGAAAGGAATTTTCTAGTTTCCTTAATGCAAATATATGATTTTGTTTCTACTTAAACTTAAAATCTTTTTTAAAATTCTTCTTATGACTTCAGTTCTGATGAGTTCAATAACTGAAAAGCTGAGTTTATTCAACTCAATAAATTAGGCTGATTAAATGTAATGAATGTTAAATAAAATTCTATATTTTATTTTCGCATAATCGTAGTATTTCTCGCCATGATGAAGGTTAGTAGTGAAGTTGGTTCCTGTACACATAGACTTTATCACACTGTCCTGAATGTGGAAAAAACAAAACAACAAAAAATACCCCCAAAAACATCAGTTTCAACAGCTGGGCCTATAAATTTTCAGTGCTAAAAGATGTAGAAACTCTTTGAATTTAAAAGAAAAGTACACCTTTACACACTTATGTCACTTGCTGATTCATTTTTTTATTAGCTTTATTAAACTTGTTTTCTTAAATCCTTTCATGTAGCTTAGCTAGTTTACACTTTCACCATTCGTACAATGATTGTGCATTTAATGCAGTTAACACATTTATTAAGGCGTTATGGTAACTGAACAGACTTTAAAATGACTTTAAATGATTTCCAGTGTACAACACACTCTATTTCATCTCTGTATTTAAGATAGAGACATTTTGGTGTATTTAATTTTATTTTAAAGTCAATAAATGCGAGTATTATGGCAATATTTCTCAGAAAGATTAATTCACTAGCTGTCATTTTGTGCTTATTTTGTGTCCCAAAACTCCACCTCATGCCTGCAGTACCCTCTCTGTCCTTTAGATGGCAGTTTTGGCTCATTAATTCCTTCCATCGGGGGCCAAGTGAGTCCAAACCCCAAATTTCAAAAGAAACTGCCATTCCTGTGTTATTGATACGTATAATTGAATTCATTTCACTGAGTCCTGTTCCAGGTTCAAGTTGCCACTGAGAAGAGTGACGACTTTCATTATTCCATATATTTAGCAGGCAGCACCCACTGTGATCTAATTAGGATACTCCAGCTAAAGCAAAATCCCTCCACTGTAGGACAACACATTAACCCCGAGAGCAGTAATGATCTCGTCTCATTAGTTAGAATAATGTCAGATTTGGTTGTAGCCATGGAGAGGTGATGAGCAGCGAGGACACCCACTTTGCCTTTGTGAAGTTTTTAAGGTGTCTGCTCTTCGCGGGGGTAGAGCTGATAATGAGAGACTGCTGAATTATTTGGTTGTGAATTTCAAAAGTACTGGCGTTAATGGTTTTCTCATACAACCGTGGATGTTTCTGCACAATGCATGTTGTCTTGAGGGGGTAGAAAGTGTTAGACACATTTCCCTCTCAAGGTCTCATGTGGAGTTGAGGTCTACTGGAGGGGAAAAGGCTGATGGACGTGGCATCCTTTGGCCCACATGGTCACTTTTCTGTCCCATCTCCAGCTCTCTGGGGAAACACATGAACAAAGGAAAGACATTGAGTCCAGCCTGTTCTTTAGCCTGAGCAGAACAATCATATTCAGCTGATTGAGGACAAGAGTGCATATCTAAAGATGGCCGCGCGAAGCTTGTTTCATCACCTGACATCATATCTGAGGAGGAAATACAGAAGATCTTGTTCTTAATAAAACCACAGTGCAGAAATGCTTCAAGTGAAAGTCATGCATTTAAATTAATAGTTCCCTACCACAAATGTAGGGGCTCCTTTTGCAAAATTTCAAAATAATGCACACGATTGGATTATACTTATTGATGCGTTAAGGTGTTTATTGCTTTAATATTGAAGCTAGTGAAGGTTGCTTAATTTTGTATCTTCATTTTCTTGTTAATTTTACCTCTGTAATAAAAAGCAGTCGATTTACAATATTACATCATCATCGATTTATTTATCATGTTTGTTATTATTCAGCTGTGGCATCTGATCTGAGATATATGTTGCGTGTCAGAATAGAATGTGTTCTTCTGCTGAAGGAAGTCATTGCTGTGATTAGATTGGGAGTCATTATGTCCAGGCAATGATAACTGATTTCTGGGGCCTTAATGGCTCTTTGGGCACCTTAATGATAGGGGGTTGATCTGTAGGGTCTTGTTCCATGACCAGATGTCTTCTAAATAGAAAACATATGTTGTGACCTCATACCTGTCGAAGCATATAAAAGTGACCTTTGGTTATCGTTCGGGAAGGTTCATATTGGCTCTGAATCCTTCCAGGCAGTCTCTCTGTCTGATCGATGCTGTTTTTCTTTATAATAAACTTATTGTTAAGCAAGTCAGTGTCAACGGACGTTTTCTTCAACATCTGCACATCCTCGATGTCTAAGAGAAACCACGACACAACTAAATCTATTGAATGAATATAGTACAGCAAAAATGTTTGCTTCTGAATTGTCTTTAATTAAAAGTATGAACTAGCATAGCAAAAATTTGAAATACTCTAGTAGAAGGGCAAGTAACTCAAAATTGTACTTAAGTACAGTACTTGAGTAAATGCACAGTTACTTTCCACTGGTAAGAATAAGTAAAGAATGGCAATACTAAGAAAAAATGGTGGTATAGTACACAAAATGTTTTAAAATAATGGATAATAAGCATCTCATTAAAAATAAAGCAAAATAAAATATTTTTATTCAAAAATGTGTGCATTTAAAAATGAATAAACAAACAAATACATTTAAATAAAGATAAAGGGCTGCACAGTGGCGTGGTGGAACATTTTTGCCTTGCAGCGAGAAGATCCCTGGTTCGCGTCCCGGCTTTCTCGGGATCTTTCTGCATGGAGTTTGCATGTTCTCCCTGGTGAATGCGTGGCTTTTCTCCAGGTACTCCAGCTTCCACCCACAGTCCAAAAATATTCTGAGGTTAATTGATTATTCTAAATTGCCCGTAGGTGTGAATGCGAATGTGATTGTCTGTATATGTAGCCCCGCGACAGACTGGCGACCTGTCCAGGGTGTCCCCTGCCTTCACCCGAGTCAGCTGGGATAGACTCCAGGGGGGCTGAAGCACCTACCCCTTTTGTCCTTAATGCCCAAAGTGCCCTTTTGTCAAAGTTTTTTTTTTTTTAATTTTATTTAATTTTGTTTTTTATTTGTAAGTGTGTGTGTGTGTGTGTGTGTGTGTGTGTGTGTGTGTGTGTGTGTGTGTGTGTGTGTGTAAAAGTATTTGAGGCCCAAAATAATAAATTTAAAAAAAAAATGAAAATAATAATAATTCAGATTCTACCCTCGGTTGGTCACGTGATCCATGTAGATGTCCTTCACTGCTCTGAGGTGTCCAGATGTTCCCCGTAGCTCAGCACTAGTCTAGAAATCGGAACTTCAACAACTGATGGTCCTGACGGTGAGGAGGTTTTGCAGCAGAATTCGTTTGTGCACGGTGTATTTTAGATGACTGACGAAGTGAAGTGAGCATCCTGTGTGTGCGTCTGACTCTACACACACCTGTCATCAGTTATAGCTGCTAGTTAACCACACAGCGTGCTGAGAGGACAAAGTCTGCCAGGTTTCTTTTGGTTTCTGTATGTTTCTTTTGTCATGGGCAAAGTGCATCAGAGAGATGTATTATTTTATTGTCAGTGAGTTGCAGTGTGTTTCCTGTGTTTCTAGAGGCAATGAGGCATAGATTATGTTATTTCACTAAAACTATGTACATGCATATTCACATAATTTTGGACAATTGCAGTATAAATACAATAACAATAATAATTAGAAGAATTTGAATTGTGATTTTCTCAACCTCTCATTTAAAGATATCAGTACTTGTTTATAACATTTGCATATATATACAAATACAATATGCATAAATATAAAATATATAACTTTTATAACCTTGCTGTCTTGGGCAAAGTGGATAGTCAAACTGAATAAAAGCACAAATACATTTAAATACATGATTTCTGTATCATTTATTTTATTTTATTTTTTTTGCTTTATTATTAGCACTACGGATAATAAAGGGCAGATTATGAATCAGTACCATGGAGCAAATCCGTGGCTATACAGTACATGTCTGGAAAAGGCATGAAATTCAAAGCAAGGACTCCAGGAAGAGCAGCCAAAGTTAAACAGTCCAGTGTCTAATGGTGATCTAAATTCAACTGCCAAGTAATAATAGTTCAATGGGCCACATCAGGGTTTGAACCACTGATCTTCTGATTAGTAGTCCAGAGACTTGAAGGGATAGTTCGGGATTTTTGACATGAATCTCTATGGCATCCCTATCATTAGTGACGTACACTCTCACTGTCTTACCCCCGACAGTGTCCCGTGAGCCGAGTTCTGGTCCGGTTCTGGTCACAGCGAAAGTACTCCGGCAGGTTTCCAGGGTCACTTAAATAAAACGTATTTCTTCTAAAAACAGCATGTGTTCAAAAGAGTGATTTATTTGCATCACAAAACCCATTTCCACGAAAAAGTCACACCACGTAATCACTTGGCACTACTTCCTGTCCCGTCGTATCAATGCGCGCTGCCGTAAGCCCACCCCGCGGCTACCTGTTTCACTTTGTTTATTACTCAGGGCGATCAGAACGATAGGCTACCGTGTCTGAGTTCCCTCAGAGCTACGTCCATCACTGGAAAGCGATGAAATCCATGACAAGATCCAGGCACATCTTTATTGCTGCAGCCTGGGTAGTCACAAGTCCGCCCCATTTATCATATAATATGTAAAAATGTTTGGTTTCTAACTTGTAACTAAGCTGATAAACGTGTCGGTCTACAGCTCTCAAACTTAGCCTGCTCGTTAGCGTTGTTGATATCAACACATGTACGCAGCAGTCAGCTGGAGGACAGCGCGCATTGATACGACGGGACAGGAAGTAGTGCCAAGTGATTACGTGGTGTGACTTTTTCGTGGAAATGGGTTTTGTGATGCAAATAAATCACTCTTTTGAACACATGCTGTTTTTAGAAGAAATACATTTTTTTAAGTGACGCTGGAAACCTGCCGGACTACTTTCGCCGTGACCAGAACCGGACCAGAACTCGGCTCACGGGACACTGTCGGGGGTAAGACAGTGAGAGTGTACGTTACTAATGATAGGGATGCCATAGAGATTCATGTCAAAAATCCCGAACTATCCCTTTAACCATTGTACCACTGCTTCCATGTGACATTCTTCCTGAATATGGGTTGTTACAATTCAGCCAGTTATGTTGTCAGGTATGTTTCTATATGGTGTTTCATATTCATGCTCCATGTGCCCCCTAAAGGGGGCCCCTTTTAGAGGGAAAGGCCTCTGCACGGCCCTGCATAGGACCTATGTAGAGGACCCGATACAAGGTCCAGCGGATAGACCTCAGACTTCTCTGTGCCCAGTCCTACCTGGTCCTGTCAGGGGTTGTCTTTTTACAGACGCTGCTGCACCCGCATTCTTAAAAATGTCTACACTCGAAACTCCACCACGTCCAAAGAAGCAAAAACATTTGCAAAAGTACAGACATAAGTGGGAAGAGTTGAACCCCTGGCAATGGGTACAAACTCTGATTTCTGTTGCTCATGGACTAACTGAAGTAAGGCAGCGTCAGGGGACAAACATGTAAGAAACATGAGAACAGAGAGAACCCAACCAGCAATGTCACAGTTTATCATCCCCCAATCAGCTCCTGAAGTCCATATGGTGAGAGACATCAGGATATGGATATGAATTTACCAGAGGATGCTTATAATCATGCTGATAGACTCTACAGTACTTTAGTGACTTAATGAATGCCTAAGTTGTTTATTATTTTTTTAATGCTTTTTAGTTTTCAATAAACATTTATTTAATAGCCTATATGTAATCAATAAATGGCCTTTGCCTAGCTAAAGAAAAACTCACTCAGAACTCTGATATGTTAACAGTACTAAATAAATAAATCAATAAATACATGCATACACACGTAAATATGTCAATGCATTAATTGTGTTAAGATTTACATTTAGATTAAAAAAATGTCTCTAGAGAATTTCTCTGTACAGTATTCTGCATTCAGTTGTTTATGTTTCTGCAGAATACAGTATTGCACACTGGTTGGTCTTTAAATTTTATTTTATTAGTATGGTTTCACTGTTTAAAATGATGCCATTTCTTTTCAGACAGAACCTGTGATCATAAAACAATATAAAATTCTTAGTTTCGTGTTAATCAAGAACTTAAACCTTAAAGTATGGCTAAGTGTTTTTTTTCAAAATTAAGTATACCACTCCTTGGGTGGTAGTGGCACCGAGTTCAATAAAGTTGGAAAGATATTCACAAATTCAGACTTCTGGCATCAATAACTCACTACATATAGGTTATCAAAACATAAACGATGCCTCCTTCCCATTGTTGTAAGGTAGACAATGTGCTACAAGCCCAGTTTTTCACAAGTAGCTGTCTTACAAGCTGCAGAAATAACTTTGGTGTCTATTGTTGGAGCAAAATCTCATTCTACCAGAAAAACAGACAATGTGTGAGATAGCTCCTGCACATTCGTTGAATGAAGCGATAGAAGAAGGTATTTAGGTGTCACTAAACATGTTTATTTAACAGCAGATTGAATATAGTATACAGAGCTCTGGGTCCAAACATCTATCCCTGACAACAACAGAGTTCTTGTCAGTTCACGAAGTCTGACACACTATTCTTCCCCTGACCCAGCCTTATGTCTAGTTTCACAAGTGCATAACCATTCAGGGTGTGTCTTTCTTCTGGTTGGTTGTCTTCTACGCATCTAACCCCCTCCTTTGCGTATGAGCAGCCATCTTGTTGTCCCGATCTGGATGCTCCAAACCTTACAGCCATGAAGATGGTTTCCCTTTCTTTGTGGGGGAGGATGAAACCTCAGCAGTTTTTCTTATCTGTGAAACAGAGTCTCCAGCACAACCTTGAAACAGAGTCTCCATCATAACTTTTCACCTAGTAATTTTCCACTCTTGCATACCTCCCTTATTCAATATTTTTCCATCAGCATGTAAATCAATAAATTATGTGTGCAAATTGAGGATTAATTAAGGAGCTGTTCAAAGTTGGTGGAGATAGTCTTCATATTACTGTAGTTTTATGTATTTTGAACACAGCTGCTTGACTCCTGCAAAGTCAGGTCAGCTATAACTTAAACGTAACTCAAATCAGTTGACCTGAATCACTTAAAAAACACACATTTTCTTGCTTATCGCTGGATTGCCAGTTTTCAGTTTGTTGTGTGGATTGTCTTGTTTCAGGCTTTGATATTGAATAAGAAAGATACCATCATTCCTCATTTGGATGCAAGAAAACCCTCCAAACCTTATGGATAAGCTTTAAAAAGAGGAATTATGTTATATGGTTGCAGGCAAGACACATCTACTGTAACTGAGCTAGTGATGTTAAGATTGGTACTGATGGAATTTCCATGCTCTTTAGAAAATAGAGATAATGAAATTTCCTTTTTATTTTTCTTGCCTTTACAGTCTTCGGGTCAGAAAAAGGTCTGCATGTGTTTACACTCCAAGGAAGTAATTTTAAACTTAAACTTTAAAGGAGAAGACCTTTGAGACTAAAAGGCTGCCTTTGAAGACAGTGATTTAAAAGAGAATCAAGTCTTCAATCCTGTCATATTTTTATTCACTGTGGGATCATTTTCATTGCAATATAAAGTCCTGCACCTCTATGGAAACAGGACAACCATGACTAGATGTAGAAAGATCTCAACACTGTCTTTTGTGCACGATAGCGAAGTTAGAATGTTATAAATCATAATGGAAAGGTGAAAGTGGAAATTCATCAATTATTTATAATACAGAAACTGAAAAAAATAGAATCAACATGTACAGTAATTTTCCAAGTGTCCACTGGAATTGCAAATATTTGAATAACTGGTGACTTTAAGTTCTATAGATATTTTACATTTTTTATTTGTTTCCGTACTTGTCTCCTATCTGTTTTGTGTAAACACTGCCTGCAGTTCAACCCAAATCAGCCAAAAAGTGTCTGAATTTTTGTCATGTGACTGTTGGTTGTATTTGGAGCCCAGATGGAGAGTGGCAGGAAGCAGCGGCAGGTTACTGAAGATGGATGCCTGGTTTGAGGTAAACAGCTCATGTGAGAGAATCCAGGCTTGGAACTGGCTAATTAACTTACCAATTTTAAGGTTTAAACAAAAAAAAAAAAGGAAAAGCCTTTTCCCATTTGGAAGCTATCGGCAGAACCGGAAATCAAAGTCAGAACTCGTGGCGACTTGACTTCACTTCTCTGTCCCAAACTCCGCATCACATGCTCTGAAAACAGCGAAGACATGTTTCTCTTATCTAGAGGGAATAGACATCACACTGAGAGCTGATAATCTCAGTGTGAACAAAATTGCTTTAATAGTCCAAATTTCTTGTTCAGAATGACTTCAAATGTCATAAATATGAAGGTAAATGATGTTTAAGTTGATTTGGTTTGAAGGAATAGCAGTTACAGCATATTTGACCAAAGTGTGCATTTCACCTCAGGAGCAGCATTTTAAGCATCTAAAAATCATGAAGTCTGCATTAATGTGAACTTCATGTTGACAAACAAATTTCTTCTTCAGAATCACACAGCACAAAAGGAAAACTCGGATGCGGAGCTGTCTGCGGTGTTGAAACGTCTCTCTCTTTCTCTCTCTCCCCACACTCCAGATACGCATTTAATGAACAAATACCTGAAAGCAACAACCAAAGACAACAAACAGGCTTTTGCTCATGTGCAGCTCCACTTGCCCTTAATTCATGCCATTCAACACTAACCCGGTTGACATCAGCTATTAAGAACAAGTTGTTCACCATGAGAAGGAAGCAGATAGATGCTTTAGAGACCCAAAGGACATAGTTAGAGCTCGTCCATCCCAGTCATCGGGGTTTTCTTGATGACTAAGGTTGAACACCTCTCGAAGCTCTGCATAATGGAACATGATGGCCTGAACAAGCCTGGAGTTTGAGTTCCATCTAGTAGCTGCTGCACGGGGAATGCGCCTTTTCACCACTTCATCAAGCAGATTGCTGCGTTCTGTAGACTTGCTGAAATAAACTGTAAGGCCTTCCAGAGTCTTACAAAAGAATTTACATTCAGTGCAGACTGCAATAGGACAAGGTTCAGTTTGTGCCTGTAACAGTGAGTAAACAATGCTTCCAGTACTTTTTCTCTGATTTTTGCCTGCACTCCATTTAGCTGCAATGTCATAACTGATGCGCCATTATATGTTTGCGCTGCCAACTTGTGTGCACAGTTTAACTTGTCCAGTAGACCTAAAACATAGTTAGCGATTGCTGTCGTTTTCCTGTCATCGCTGACATCATCAAAGCCTAGAAAAGCCTCCTTCACCCCACTGCCAGGACACTTACCTTCCACCACTGTGGTGTTGTCAGCGAACTTTATGATCTGGATCCCCTCTTGAGTGGCTTGAGCAGAGTAGTGTGCTAGCAGTGGGCTGAGCAAACGGCCTTGAGGAGATCCAGTGAAAGGATGCTCTTGTAAAGAAACTTTATGAAAGTCTTCTTAGTGGTAAAGACAGAAACAGCATGTATTATTTTAGCATATAACATATGTTAGGTATACTAAAATCTACACTTTTTTAATATTTTTAGTTTCAGTTTTTTAATATTGACAATGTTTAGTCTTGATTCATTCCATTGTGGTAAAATGTTTCACTGTTGTTGATATATTTTTTGTAACCCCCCAATTTTGTGCTCTAATCACATGTTTTGCATGGACTAATAGTATCTGTCCAGAGACCGACCCAAGGACAAAAGCGTGACTGGACTTTAGTTTGTGGTGCTTTTCTTTTTTAAAAAAACAAAAACTCAATAAACAATGTTCCTTTCATTCTGCATTTTATACTACATACAGTTATACACATATACAAATATTAAGGGAATTAGTGTTATGTATGAAGCAATTCTGTATCAAAACAGACCTTACCATTTTGCTGTGTTGGGGACTTTTTGGTGTAAGCTTGTGGACAGTGGTGTGTAGGCTCCATCCAGTTACAGCTTGCAGGGCATGAGTGTTGACGTTACTAGAGTTACACAGTATCCACATACAATTTCTTTACTGTTTATGCTTTGTCATCTTTGAAAGCTTATCATGGTGAAACTGAACAAGGAACATTAAGCAGTGATGTCTTATAGCAGCATTCAGCTGTGCAGCTTGCTGGAAGGCCGGCAAATGTTTAGGTGATTGTGTGTAAAATGGCTCTACATGAAGTTTGTCACTTGCTGTTCAACTTGACAGAAAAGTAGTAGTATTAATGACAAACGACACTACCATAACACCTCTTTTGTTTTTTGTGTAAAATACTTTAGCTGAAGAGGGGCATCGTGGGCTACTGGTCTTCAGAGAAGGACTGCAGATCTGGAGGTTTCAAACAGAGATCAAACAGTTGATACAGAAGCAGCATGCATTCTCTCTGATGATGTAGTTCTGCCTTGGGATGTGCAAGGAGATGGTAAGCTAAGTGTTTTTCCAACAATCATTGTCAAAATCTCCCAGCCATTATGAGATTTCGACAAATTCTGTTGTTTTATTAATTAACATTATTTGCAGTTTTACAGGCAAAACTGTTGCGTTGCTGTCAGCTAAAAAAAAATAAATTTGCACCACTTGGTTAACTGTCTCCATACCCCTTTCTCTCATCATGATAGCAATGAAAGTGATAGCCCCCAATAAAAGCCAAGAGAGCATAATCCTTGTTTTAAATTTTTTTTAAAAATATCTTTCTTCTAACACCAGTAGATGGTGGTAGAGCATCAAGGGTTGTTCAAGCTCATTGAGCTTGGACAACCTTACAGTTTTTTTCGATTGCTAACGTGCATTGGTCAAAACTGAAGTCACATGTTCAAAACTCGTAACACGGTCTGCAAAACAGAAGTCCGTGTGGACCGAACTGTGAATCATTTTCCATTCCTTTCACACAAAATGCATTCAGTGACCACAGTCACCAAAATTCATGAACTCTTTTCTCAGTTACTAATTCACCACCTGCAAAACACTATACTTTTACAGCACATTTTTCAAATGCTAACACACTTTGTTCAAAACAGTTAAAAACACAATCAAAATGGAATGACGGGGGGGAAAAAACATGGGGAATTTCTGCTGCAGCCACATTGAAATCTATTGAAAATCATATCAAAATGTTGACAATAAAATAAATAAAAAGACTATGTAATTCCAAACACAGCCAAGTGTAGTTGTCAGCCGAAAACCGATTCAGGTGATCTGTGTTTGGCCTCATCCGAAACCATATAAAAGGAGTGTCTTCTGATTGTTTTTCCTTCGGAAATGTGGATCAAAGTGTTACAATTTGCAATGGAGCTCAAGCGCAGGAAACATGCAGACACACTGGTGTGATGCTAAGGTGTTTATTTTCAGAACTGTGAGCTGACTACAAGTCGAGGTAGGAAAATAACAACTGGAATTAATCCTAGGAAAACTCAAGAAAGGCACTTCACTACAACTAGTGGCGAGGAGGACTAAATACTAAAACTAAGGGCACAAACTCACGGTGGGTAAGACCCAGGCAAGAAAGGCTAATTCTAAGATTTCGCGACTCAAAACTACAGGCTCGCAAATTACTTAGGCTACTATGATACAAACTATTATTTCAACTACTAAGGCTTTGAAACAATATGAAGCAACTCTATAACTATCAGAAACAGATTTCAAAACAATTCAAATAGCTGATGTTCGGACTGGGCTCTAACTGGAAACCTCTGGGTGCATATGATCCAAGGCAATTGCAGCGCCTGGTAGGTTATGGTGAGAACACCAGGGGGTCAGGCCGGCTCTGGTGAGTGAATCGCTGACGCTGAGGAACCAAGAGAGAGAAGCGACAGAGAACCCAGGTGAGTCCAAGCAGGAACAGGTGGCTCTGGAGCTAGGACGAAGGAGGACAACCAGAGTTACAGGCACAAGAATCAGTAGTTTCAAAACAACTGTGGTACACAAGTGAACAGTTACAGGCTGTGTCACAATCCAGCACTGGGAGGTGAGTGGTGTCTGGTTTTATTGCAGTGTGTGAGGCTTAATTGGCTGCATTCCATCTGCTCCTGAACCGGCTGATGATTGTGGTGATGTAGAACACCTGCCGCTGCAATTACTCCATGGAAAACCTAAAAAGGAAGAAAGGGGAGGAGAGAGAGGGGGAGAGGGTGCTATCTGGGCCTGGCAGCTACCAACCTGACACAAAGAGCACCAGTTCAGGTTGGTAGAGAGAGAAGAGTGGCCAGGAGAGGGAGAGGAGGAAGGAGAGGAAGACCAAGAGCTGTGGTCTCTGATGAAATTAGGGCCACAGTGATTGACCATGTGGTAAATCATGGACTCTCTTTTAGAGAGGCTGGTTCAAGGGTGCAGCCAATCTTGCAGCATTCGACAGTTGCATCAATCATGAGAATTTTCCGGTAGAACAACAGGTAAGACATGCATCCCACAATTGCCGTATTTTACCAGATTTTATTTTTAAAAAGTTTTCTGTTTTTACATCAGCTGGCATTTTGGGAAATCTATTGATTACAGTATTTTGTGTTTCATATTACTGTACTGTATGTAGGATGTGTAGGTTGCCACCTAAAGGGGGGGGGGAGGTCGAATTTTCACGGATGTCCAGGAAACAGCTGTCATTGATATGGTCATTGCAAACAATGCCATGAAGCTGAGGGAAATTCGGAACAGAGTGCTGAAAGACAATGCAGACTTTGCCAATGTGAACACCGTCAGCACTACCACAATTGCCAGAGTCCTTGAGAAGCATAAAGTAAGGATGAAGCAACAGTACAAAGTACCTTTCGAAAGAAATGATGAACGTGTCAAACAACTCCGTTATCGGTATGTTCAGGTAAGATGTTTGTTGATTTACTAACCAAGCAGACATACATAACTATGCATAATGTGTTGTAAAACTGTGAATTTCTTTTATTTTAGATGGTCATGGAGATGGAGGCCAGACCAACTCCACATGAATTTGTATATGTGGATGAAGCAGGATTCAACCTGGTAAAAGACGCAGAGGAAGAAATGTCATTGGGCAGCAGGCAACAGTTGATGTACCAGGCCAGAGAAGCGCAAATATTAGGTTGTGTGCAGCCCTCTCAAATGGTGGTGTTGGGAATATTCTTATCACATTTAATTAATATCCTATCACATTTAATCAGCAATTAATTGCATTTAATTATAACTCATGTAATCGACATTTAATCACATTTAATCATAACTTGCCTTATTATGTAACCATAATCATGATCATATTAATGTACTATTTTTTATAATGAATTTATGTTAACCATGCAAGACAAGTATATACTAGTGTGCATATAATGTGCTTATTTGAGCATTAACCTTCTACATACCAACTGCGGGGATACTTGAGCAAATGTTACTCAAGGCCTGTCTAAGATAAGGTGTGTGCCACGCTTGTTATCTGTCATCGCATGCAGAAGTAGATTAAGAAATGGAAATGCAGCAATTCGGAAAATTTGACAAATCTATATGTAGCGGGTCACGCACTCTCAAGACAACTGGGTTAAAAGCGGACTGCTTACAGGGTGAAGATGAACCGGATTGGATGAAGACTGAAGACACCCGCGGAATCTGCCTTAACCTAGACCAATCAGATAGAAGCACATTTCCATATATAAACCTCTGTATAATGATACGTTAGCATTCCCTCTTGTGACGGTTGCAGAAATTCTCTGTAGACTAGACAATTGCTGTTAGCTAGATCAAGCGGGAATCTGTATGCATACATTCTGATCATTGAATGCTACTAAATATTCTTAAATGAATATTTGTTTTTGAGTCTTCATTGATTCTGAGTGATTCCTCAATAGCAAGTAACGAACACGCACGACAATGGTTTGCATTTACATAAACCTCTCATTGGCCCATATAACACAGAGATACTCATTTCTTTTTTTAGATGACCTCCATATTCAACTTGTGCCAGCAGGGGAGATTGGTCAAAGGGCAAGAAATGATACATTTGCTGTTGTGTGGGACAATGTGGCATTCCACCACTCTGCTGCAGTGATTGCATGGTTCACTGCACATATTAAGATGTCTGTGCTGTTTTTACCTCCATACTTGCCCTTCTTGAACCCTATTGAAGAATTTTTTTCAGCATGGAGGTTGTAAAGTTTATGATCACTATCCACACAACCAGCTCTCCTTGCTGGATGCAATGAATGTTGGGTGTGGAAATATATATAGCCTGTCAGGGGCAGGGGTGAAAGTAGATTTTTTTTTTTTGCTGGTACTATAGATAAATTGAAAAATCATGATATATATATATATATATATATATATATATATATATATATATATATATATATATATATATATATATATATACATATATATATATATATATATATATATATATATACATATATATATATATATATATATATATATATATATATACATATATATATATATACATATTATAATTTTAATTCATCAAATACATTTATTGATTTAAAAAGTCTAGTCAGTTATGTAAACAGGCTTTTATTTGTAGTGCAACAATGCAACAATGTAAACGTGTGTGAGCGAGACAGACGCCCACGGAGAATGAACGCTTTGTCATGGCTTATTATCCTACGGTTGCAAGCAAAAATAATCTCGTGTTTGAAATTTACGTAGGAAATAAAGTGCTTAATGTTTTAGGCTTCTTGCTTTAGCATCATTTTTTTGTGTTCACGAGTACGATTCGCACGGGTCGCGGGATCCGCGGCCGGTTCACTGTTTGAGCTGGCAGCTCATCTCCCGTGATCTCCGTACCACGCCGTTCCGGGACCTAAACTCTTACCGGAACGCCGTTCCGGACCGTACCGGCTTACTTTCACACTCAAAAAGGTTCTACCCACAGTGCATCGCCAGGGAAGACATAAACATGTGACATGGATGGAAACATGTGGCCAAATGCAGACGACAGGGTGTGAATGTTACAGTATAGATGTGTTGTTGGTTTTTGAGCTTTATCTCTTGATTTCTATTCTGCCCCTGAATTCTGAGACTCTGCAGTTTTTTTTTGTTTACAGTAAACTTTTTATTTTTTGGAAGGGCCCAAAGTACCTATGCACAGAGAAAATACGTAAATGTTCTTGAAGTAAATTGCTGCATTCCTGATTCATTCTTGTTGCAGTATATTACAATAATATTACAATATCACAACAATATTACAATAATTTAGAACACTCGAGGTGCAAAGATCTTATTTTATGTTAAAATACTGATTTATCTAAAAAGAAATCTTTCAAACTTTAAAGATTAAAATTTATTTTATGTAATGCTCTCTGTTGTTGGTATTTTGTAGTTCAGTGTGCTAAGAGTGACAGTGTTTGTTTCCAAAGTGAGACTATTTGTTAGTGTTGTGGTTGAATGAGCTTTTTTTGAGACATGTATTAAGTGTTGTGTTGGTGAGAAACAATTTTGGGGATGAGATTAACTGTTTAGCTGAGATGCATGATGAAAATGCAGGCCGCATTAAGCGTTTTGAACATTTGACTTCAGTTTTGACCAATGTTTGTTAGCAACTGAATAAAACTGCAATGTTCAAAAATAATTTGATGTTTTTTTTCTCATCTGTTCTTTTAAAGTAGTTGTTTGCTTCCGCTTGAAGAGGCGACTGTTGGATCAAGTCATGGTCGTCAGACGTGAAGGAGATGGCTCAGCATTACCAATATGTAAGAATGGCATAGGGCAAACTGGACTTCACAAAAACTGTGTGTAAATTATTTTCTATGAAATTTAACAACCTTTAATCAGCTGTGATGTTTTCAGAAAAATGTACGTTCTCAGAATTGTGTATTCAAACTACGTTTCAAGCTTCAGTGTTACCTTTTTAATTATTATTATTGATGTTAGTAGTATTAATATTGTTAATAAACTTTTCATGACTTTTTACTTTTGCCTCATCTACAACTGCAGAAGAGGGATACAGGGGACTGCACTACTGTCTTCTCTGCACAAGCACCACATTCTTCTGGAGAAATTGAGCCCTGTCGCTAGCACCTATGCATGTTTTGACATGGACTCATCTTTCCTCGTGTTGGAGGACGACAAAGAGCATTGTGAAGAGGAAAGTGAACAGGATGACACCATTTCAGAGCTTTCAGAGGAAAACATGTAAAGTGGCTGTCTATACATGGCAGCGTTTAATGTGTTAACATATTCACACATGGCAAGCTACCATGAAAAGTTAGCACAACCACGAGGAGCAATTTGAACAGTGCTGGAAAATGTATTTAGACCACTTTGTGAATATACTCCTTTAAAAGTTCTATACTCCAACTTGACTGTCAAAAAATGTGTAGATTGTCAGAAAATGTACTTCTGTATGAAATGTAAAATGATGTTTAGTTTAGTAAAATTTTGTATTCCCGTAATGTTTTAGATTACTGGTACTGCTGTATTTGTATGTTTAAAATATTTTGGATGAAGGAGATTACAAGAAGATTACAACAGTGTAAAAGTACAGATAACCAGCAAAATATGTACTTCAGTAAAAACAGAAATACTACATTAACAATCCCACTTAAGTAACAGTAAATAAGTACTTACTTTTTAAAATTTACTTTAAGTATCAAAAGTAAAAGCACTCACACAATGGGTTGTCGCTTAATGTCCAGGCCTATATTTCAATTAAAAAAAACATACCCTGTCAGGTAACATATAACCAGCTGAATTATAAAATAGAGCGTGAAATGTATCACAGAGGGTAAGCATAAGTACGCTAACCTTTCCAATAAATAAAAGTTGTTGCTGTGGCATCCGCAGAGGTATAAAAACTACTAGACGTAACATCAGCATTTTCTAATATCATTAGGCAAAACCAGTAAATACAATGATTATACCTTCGAATCATTTACTTTTTTGTAAATCTATGCAAAGCGCAACATTAGACTCTGTTGCCTGCAGTACAGAAAAAAAATTTATGCAAAGTTGACATGGCAAAAAATAGGCTAGTAACTGACTAGGCTTTTAATCAATGACAATTTTAGTAATGGCAACTAGTTTGACTAATTAGTTTGTGACATTTTTAAGAACATTACTTAAAAATCATTCCTCACTGAAGATCTCAGTGCAATAAGAAAACAAAGAATTTGAGGACATAACGTAAAGCTTTGGAAGAGACAGATCATGTCACATTTTTCAGTCATTTATCTGATCAAATAGGCTAAGTTATAAACAGTTTTTCAACTATTCTAATCAACAGAATATTCAACTGTGAAAAAAATAGTTGCAGCCCTTTTTTTTTTAAACCTTTGTTTTCTTTAACTTGTGACATGTGGCAAACATGACAATTCAACAAGTCTGAATGCTGGCAAGGCTCATCTATAAACATTTCGGTTTTTTTAACATGGCAGTTTCATTGTCAGTTGCATTACCAGAACTTCTTGTTGTCTCATCCTATGGGCAATTATCTCCTAAATTAATTTAATTAATCATCAGAGAATCACTGTACTAGCTCTCCATCTAATGGGTCTAGATAGGTTCCTGCAGCCCAGAGGGGTCTAACCCAGGTGGGATCCGAGGAACATTTAAGCTGGCGGCAAGGAAATTTGCCTAGATTCTGACTGCCTTCATCCAGACGCCTATCTCGCTTCCTCTGATAATTAACCTAACTGAGTAGCCACTTTTGAATGGTTAAATTAATTTACCAGTCATGTCTATTAATGGCAGCTTTCCTCTAAGTGGATTTTACACTTGGCAAGTTGCTAGGTTAAAGTTTAGAGGTTTGGATTTGAATAACCCCAGGGATAAGTTTTTAAAAAGGCCACCCACGGCCCCAATGACTTAAGTAACCTTTCAGAACCTTTTTAGCTGTAATGCACACATTAACCTGACATTTTACCACCAGAGAAAATATATATAATTAATCACTGTAAAAGGGATAAATTGAATTTCCAATCTGTTAGCTTTAATTGCAGGATAAATGTTTATTATAATATTTCAGCATGGGTGCAGCATTAGCTCATAAATCACAAAACTCAATGAGTCAGATTCAAAACATAAAAATTAATATTCTTCCAATTGATTAACACAACTCATGTAATGGAACTATGCTTTTATATAAGAAAAGTAATAATCACCCAGATACATAATTTGGAGGGGGAGAGCAGTCGGCTTGGCCACAACCGGCTGCTGACCTAAAGACTGACGAGCCTCCGAGGCTCACCGGCTCAGAGGGAAGTGGTGCGGGTTCAGTCCAGATTATGATCTGCTTGTATTCCTTTCTGTCATTTGGGCCAGTAAAAACTTTGTTATAATCATCTATGGTGTTGTTTCTCGTTGAACAGCGGAGTTCAGTAATTTTCTCTCAGTCAGTGTTATTTTTAGATGACAGTCCTCTGCAATTCTCAACCAGTGCAGAAAGAGCAGTCCTTCAGTCCATTTTTCCAGTGGAACAATTATTTCTTTGCAGATCATGTTGAATCGCCCCTCCAGAACTGCATGGTAAAAATCCTCTCCGATCAGAGCTTTGTTACCTGACTTTTCCCGAGTAGCTGCCACGCAACAACTCCCAACTTACGTCTTTATCAGGTGTATTTTATACCATACGCTGAACCCTCTTCATGTTTTACATATGCAATAACAGCGTACTTAATTTACACGAGCAATGACCTCATGCTCTCCCTCCTCCTAACTCGTGCATTCTTCCACCTCATCGATCACATGACCTCTCCATGTCTTTGAGGAACTAAAACTATCTGTTTTGGATTCTTTAGCCAGTCCACCCAATGTCTCCTTTCTGCAACTCAGAGAAGGCCCCTGATCGTGAAATGGAGAAGCTGATGTCAGCGTCTATCACTGACATCCCATTGTGCATCCTTTTGCACAATGTGCACAGACATACAAAAATCCCCATAGTCTATTTAGAGCTCGTTGACCCTTACAATGAACATTTGACCCTAGTTCACTTAAGCTCTTGACTTCTCACTACGTTACCAAGTTAAAAACCTCAGTTTCACATGGTGATCAAAACTCAAAACTCTTTAAAAAGTTTTTAAAAGAGCTACAAGTTGTAGCACATTGTCTACCTTACAACAACTTGAAAGAGGCATTGTTTATGTTTTGACAATGTTTATCTAATTGAGTTATTGATGCCAAAAGTCTGAATCTGTGAATATCTTTCCAGCTTTGCCAAACTCAAGCATTGTCAGTTAACCTGATCACTAGTTAAACTGGAATACCAGAATTCCCATCATTACTATGGAACAGTGGAGCAGCCAATTGTTCAATGACTTTTGGTCCCTTAAAAATGTGGAGGGCACATATAAAATGTGTTGAAATTTTTACACTGTTCACCTGATTTGGATGTTAATACCCTCAAATTAAAGCTGAAAGTCTGCACTTAAAGTACGTCTGAATTGTGGTGGTGTACAGAGCTGAAATTAGTGATGTTACACTCGAGCCAGTTTGCTCAACACAGTGTCTTTTGAAGCGGAAGTGTTCCGAGACAATGTTTCGATCCCTGCTTCGACATACCCAACAATCACATGACTACCGAGAGCGAGGCCTTGTTATGTCACAGCGTGTGTTGCGGTGCTCATAGACTGTATATGGCGGTGCTTCGTGGGAATTATGAAGGGGTTGGACATTTCAATCTGTCCATGTCTTAAAAGGGGTCTGATTCACTCCTCAAACTGTGGGTTTTTGAGAGGAGATTAAGCTAGTACATTTGCCATTTGGAAAGAAGTCAGAGAGAGAACACATTTAGGTAGAATTAAGTGTAGATAGATTTAGTTACATTTCATACACTAAATAACACTCATAGATACATACACATACATTCACACATACACAACACACATTCATTCATAGAAACACACTATATAGTAGAATAGGTTACAGACAGGTACATAGAGAGAGTAGTTTGAGTGGTTGAAAGAGTGTATTGTGAGTTGTGAGAGTGCAAGGTGTCTATCTGAGCTCTACCTCTCCAGAGGAGAAGACCCGCTCACCTACTGGGCATCATGTCAAACTGTATCCAAACCTCTTCAGGATGGCCAAAAAATATCTCCACATGCCAGTAACATCTGTGCCATGTGAGCGGGTCTTCTCCAAAGCTGGAGAGGTAGTCAGCCACAAAAGAAACAGACTGAAACCATGCACTCCCTGGCTTACACTCCATTTATATTGCCACAGTGGCAGTTGTAGTTGCAGAAGCACTACCATTCACTTCCACATCACATAATACTTGTGTCCCACACAAAGTAACACAAGCATTTTCCTGTCACCCAGTACCTCTATACACACCATATGTATGTATATCTATACACACACACACACACACACACACACACACACACACACACACACACACACACACACACACACACACACACACACATTTAAATCTAAATATATTTATATACAAAACACATATACATGCATGCAAACAAACATATATAACGTTTTAAAACGTTTATTGCAAGTACAAAGCAGTGTGAGACAAGCAGTCCTGAGGCTTTTTCAGTTTTTTTCCGCTTAGATGCAGTTCTGACACCAGAGCCAGCAGATGTCACTCTTCTGATTGTGTCAAATGCTTCGAAGCAGTGTGTCATTCTTGAAGCAGTTGCGTCAAAGTGGTTCATTGCTTCATGAAGCTTCGATTTCACCATCACTAGCTGAAATGTTTAAAACTGGGTCAATATCCAAACGTATATGCCTGATTGTATATTCGTCTGACAGTATTTTAACACATCAGTGTGTTCCTCTTTATATACAGTCTATGGTTCCTCTAAATTCCTGTACAGACCGAAGGCTACTGGAAACTCTGCCGACTTTAACTCCTCTCCTGCTACTACCGCCTGCTCTGGTCCACTTTCCCAACGAACCGAGCGAAGCGCTGTCGACAGAAACCATCTCATTGGTTCTTTTCCCTCCTTCCAAAAAACCCGCCAATCAGAGCTCACGCTGATCGCCCTATTTATTATTCTGAGAAGTTGCTCTCCAGTTCAGTGGAGTCTACAGGGGAGCTGAGCGCAAGTATGTTGAAGACTCCAGTAGGACTACGTCTGAACTTCTGCTTGGATGCAGGCACGCTTGCGGATAACAAACATTCCGCTGAGATTTCTTTCTTTTGAGGATCTTACTTGAGAGAACTTTCACGCCGTGGAAACTCATCAAAGGACATCGGACTTTTAATGTTGCAGCGGCTTTGAGGAAGCCTCGGAATAGTTGAGAATTCCGTTTAATACTGTTAAATGCGGAGATACTGGGTAAGTGACTTACGCTGAGCCTCAGTGAATCTTTTGGCGGTTGTATTTTTCATGCATTTTCCCCAATGACCTCTAAAATTGATAAGCAGTAAAAGTGTAAGCGTTTTTGGACGCAATACAACTATTTGGAAGTAACGCTGCTTCAGCTGGCTGGAAAGCAAGCTACTTTCCGCCAATAAAGGTGGTAATGACAACGCATTTGTTACTCGAAGCACTTGGTTCAATTGTAAACTATGTAGTGCGTTCACTTTTCACTCACACAGCAGGCGGACAACCGTTCAGAGGCACAGTAGTCATTGAACGCATCAGTCCGCCATGATGACGCTGCTTCAGGCTGCTGCTGCTTCCTTCTCGCTAGTTGGGGCAAGTTAGCTCAAAGCACAGCGGCTTATTTTTTACGACCGAATTATCACATTTTTGTGATGTCTGTGGCTTTAATTTTCTGTTAATAAAGAAGTAACGTGCTGAACCGAACCGAACCGAGCTGAAAACTACCACCTTTGTGAGTCACCGGTGGTTTATTGCGGTCCGTTAACTTTTAAAACTCACTGTAAAAGAATCGGTTTGTCAAGTCCACCGTCCTATATTTGGAACGTAATGTAAGATTCTTAAAAGCGATATTATCTGAAGTGAAAGTAACGTAGTATAATTTTTTCTTGTTCAAATAATGTCGCATGTCTTTAAACGAGACAAAAGCTGGGCGTGGCGATGACTTGCTCGTCTTAGAACTCATTCCAGAAACAGCATGGGATTAATCGCAGCTGCACAGCTTCGTCAGACATGTTGTATCACCACATATATGGTAAACGGAGACCGGAACTGTCAAGCGTTTTCGTCGACTGCATGTCGCTGTTTATATTGTAGTTTGGCTGCTGTAATCAGTGGTTTCTTCCTTTTGTATTAATGAACTCTTTCAACCAGAACCAAATGCAGAAAATCTGGGGTCAGAAAATCAGACACTTAAGTTGGTGGTCTACTTAATGGGCTCCACTGCCTATTGCTCAGTCCTGAGTGCTGAGGGTTATTTTTTCCACAATATTTTCCTTACCTTGAGGTCTAGCATGTGGGATTTCGTGGCATCTAGTAGTGAGGTTGCATGTATAAGTCCCTTTCACACATAGAATATACAATATTGCTAGCATTATCAATCTGTTACTTTTCTGTTATGTTCCTCACAAATGCATTCCGACATACCCCGACAGTGCTGGAGAAAGCTGTGGTACACATGTATAATTTGTCATTTACATGATGCAGCCCAGTTCACTTTTAATTTCTAAAGTAGAAAACACTGCCTGATTAGGCAGGTATGTAATAAACCCAAGGGGCCCAATAGACCTGAACATCAGATTTTTACTTACTAAGCTAGATAGGATTTGTCCTCAATATTTTTTCCAGTTTTAATTACTGCCAACTATGAGGTTATGCTTGTCCAATGACAAATCGGCAGAAACTGTTCAAATGGTTGAACATTCTGAGGAAAAGATGAAAAAGTTGAAATTAAGAACACCAAATGGGGGAATCAGGCAGTACGGTGGTGGAGTGGCTAGCACTGATGTCTCACCTGATGGTCATTAGGCTGATTTGGTGCCCTTCCGGCCAGTACTGCCACTACTGCACTAGTCATTGTGGTTGACACTGGTTCTTTGCCCAATGTGTGAAACAGTCCGTTTTTGCTGTTACCATGTTCCAATGATGACATGATTTATAGCAAATTATTTTTGAAGAAACAGTGAGAAGAGAGAGGTGCAACTCAGACCACCAGATGATAAGAGTGCAAGTGTAAGCAGAGGGATCTTGACTGGACCAGTTTAAGAGGGTAAAGTAGTACATTCAATCGCAATAACTAACACAGACTTAGGCCTGTAAATTAACAAATATTAATGGCAATTGTAATTTTTGATTTGTACATGTAGATCAACATGATCAATTGCAGTGTAGTCATGAAAAATGGTGCTCTGCTCATAGAAAGTTCTGTACATAAAACATGGCCCAAGTAGATTACAATCAATAAATCAATTTCCTTCAGAAAATCTTACAGTACAACATCTTATTTAACCTATTTTCACATTTCAGAACATGAAATCAGAATTTTCACTTTTACATTTCTAAAAAAATATTTGTCAGTGTTCAAAATAGTTGGTGATTCAGTTAATAGCTGACGACTAATCTTGTCATTGTTGCAGCTTTAGTATTTACCATATATACTAATAGAATGTGTTTACGGTGTCCCTAAAACAAGCTGATGCCAAAATTATGAAAATGACTGACTTTCTTTCTGTGTTGTTGGAAGTTACTGGACAATAATAACAACATGCAGAATGGCAGCAGAAAGTGGATGTGTACTGTGGAGAAAACTCAAGTTGAAAGCCTGCCCAGCATAGAACAATTAAAATTTAGACTGGGCAATAGCTTAAATATTTAGCACAATAAAATGTTTTATTTCAATCTATCGATATAATATTCATTGTTTGTCATCTACTTTGAATAAAGAGCAGAAGCAAAGAGGTTTCATTTGAATTCAACTAAATTTGCAGATTTATCAAGGTAAGATAAGATAAACTTTATTGATCCCACAGTGGGGAAAGTTCAGCGTTACAGCAGCTCCAAAAGAAAAAGTATAAAATCAGTGCAAGAATAAATAAGAAAATAAAACACAGGGCACAAATTGCAGAGAGCATTATATACAGATGATTTTTTAAAAATACTATGTAGAAGACTATATACAAGAGGATAAGTATTTTAAGGTCACCACAATGAAAAACACAAATTTCTTGATTTACTCAAAACTAATAGTGACCAGGGCAAAGCTGGTGTTGAGTGTGTTCGTTTTTTGACAGAGAAGACAAGCAACTTCTCTCAATTGAAGCCGTTTATTCTGCAATGTAAAATTAAGCTTGACTTCAAGGACCATTACTGTTCAGAGGACCACAGTCTGGATAGAGTTCACAGTATACAGAGTCTTTTTATGGAATGTGCTAAAATCTTATTGGCTGAAACTTTTGGAGAGAAGCCGTAGTTTAGACTTAGTTTTCTTACCGTTGGTCAGTGTTTCTCAAATAGTGGGGCGCGCCCCCCTGGGGGGGCGCAGAGGCATGTCGGGGGGGGCGCGGGAGACTGGGAGGAAAAGGTCCTTCAACGCGGAACTAATTAGCTGAACTATTGTTTTAACGTCGGCCTGTTTTTCGCGGCGTACAACAATACTGAAATTGTGCTGGCCCCATAGACTGTATATGCCATAGATATAAAAAATATTAATAATAATGATCTTGTATATATATCTATGGTATATGCACTGGCCGTTCAGACTCCCAAGTACAGACTCCTGAGAACGGGAGAACGCGTCGTTAATGTGCAGTCGGAACACCAGCGTACTCGATCATGTCACATACTCGGCTCATGTCCTCCGATTATTTTTACCAGCAATGTCAAACATACGGCCTGTGGGCCAAAACCGGCCCACCAGACGGTCCAATGCGGCCCGTGGGACGACTTTACAAATGATAAAAATTACAACATTAACTGTAAATTGTAAATTTGTAAAATTGTAAATTTAAAATAATTTCTAAAACTTGACAAGTTGTTCTGATCATGAAGTAAAATACTAGATTGTTCAGTTCCAGAAACCTGTGACTGAATGTTTTGTGTTTTTGTAGATAAACTGTTATCTGGCAGTTACAGTGCATGTGTAAATGGTGAACTGAGGCATAATAGGCTACTGTTGAAACCGAACTTGTTTTCCTTAAGAAATTTCAGGTTCATAATATTTTGTAAAAAGATACTTCATTAAATGTGAACATTTTCAGAATGTACTATTTTTGAACTAAAACAAAGGGGAAAAGTTGGAATTGTGGTTATTTATAGGTTATTATGCTGTGATTTTACTGGTGGGGCCCACTGGAGATCAGATTGGGTTTATGTGGTCCCTGGACTAAAATGAGCTTGACACCCCTGATCTTTATATATATATATATATATATATATATATATATATATATATATATATATATATATATATATATATATATATATATATATATATATATATATATATATATACACGCACGAAGTTATTGGGGGTACACGAAAGTTTTTTGTCCTCCGAAGGGGGGCCCGACAGAAAAAATTTGAGAACCACTGCCGTTGGTGCACATGCATGTCCTCAGACTCTTGGCACACGATTCCTCCAATCAGTCGACGCCGTGTCCTGAGAAAGAGACCCTCCCTATTTGACTCACATGTCTGTATCAGCATTTTTCCCTTCACCCGCAACTGCTGACTTCCGCCTTAGTCATACGGTATTATCACAGCTTCTAGTTGACACACCAATTCCATACATGAGTATTTTATCAGTTGTTTGCAATGAGATTAGCCAATTTATACTCATCTGGAACATCTCTGGGAATTCCAGTTGCATCGATATAGATCCTGTGGCCTATCATGGTGGGGGGAAGTGTCAATTGTACAATAGTACACGTACCTGACCATCTTTGAGGGAGGAAGTTTAGTAGTTTCAATCCTCCACAGTACAATACAGTACCAATACAGGTCAGCCCTGGAAATGACAAGCTGAAACACGTTAGACCAACTGGTAACATTCCAAATTACTCCACACCAACTGTTTAGGATCTCACCCACTGATGTAGAGGCCTGGTGTGTCAGACGTGTAGTTTCCGTCTTGAGGCTGGAAAACTGGAAGCATGGCTTGATTGGCTGTTACTGGGAAAAGAGAACTCAGAGTGAGCATGCAGTCAAAGCTTTTTGGTCTGAATATTATAGCAGAGGAGCAGGTGTCGTGTAGAGTCAACACTCTACACGACACCACTTTGGCCAACGCCTAGCAGTAAAGAATGCAGTTGGTCATGTTAAGCGAGTGTGCAGTGTATTGAATCCAATATATCCACGTATTTTTTTTCCCTCGTATCCTGTTTCTACCTGCGCTACAGCTTCAGACGAGGTAACATTTACATGGGTAACTGGGGAATGCTCTTTGCCCCGTGATCTCGTAACATTTAGTTCTTTCAAACTCGCCCTAATTAGGCTCACTGGGTCATTTCTGCACGCATCTACTCCTAAGACGAGGTAGAAATCATTTCTATCACTATTAGGTGATTTTTGGAAAGGATGACTGATTTCCTTTAAGGTCAGAATTATAAGGTTTAAGTTGCTCTTGTCCCTGTCACCAGACCACAAACCAAATTCACATTATGTTGTAATTTATCAAATTCTCCTGACTGAGGGGTTGTCTGTCCTTTTGGACCAGAATTCCACCAGACCTTAACCCATCTACCACACCGGGGATTGCTTGTAGGTATCCCTCACGAAAATGCACACACATAAACATCATCATTTGCCATACATCTAGGGATGGCAGGGATCCACAATCCTGTTGGGGACCCGGCATGGGGCAGCCTGTCAACAACTCACGAGGGGAGAGATGTGTTTTGCTATCTGGAGAACACCTCCTAGACATAAGGGCCAATGGTTGCACATCTAACCATGAGAGTTATGTGCCACGGCAGGCTTTTGCAATTTTTCGCTTGAGTGTCTGGTTAGCTCTTGCCACCAGCCCTTGGGAAGCGGGATGATAGACTGAACCAAATCTCTGTGTGATCCCCCAAGGCAGCGTCCACTTTGGCCAAGTCTTTGCTGCTGAAGTGGGTTCTGTTGTCTGATGTTATGGTCCTGGAAACTCCATATCTGGGAATGAATTCATATGTTAGCCATTTGATGACTGTGTGAGCAGTTCAGTTTTTGCAGGGAATCCCTTCCACCCACTTTGTGAATCTGTCTACCATCACCAGCAGGTATCTGTAGCCTTTTACTCTCTTGTCAGCTCCCCATATCAGTGCAATCGATCACAGTCTCTTTGAAGGGTGCATCAGGAACTGGAAAATGTCTCCTAGAACATTTGTAGGGGATTTTGGCGTTGTATGCGTTGCAGGTGTCACACTTGTTGATATAGTTTTATACAATCTGTGTCATGTAGGGGTGCCATCAGAGAAGTTCCACATTGTTTTGGGTCTCTTTCTTGCTTACATGAGTTGGTCCATGAGCTTGTTTCAGGAGCAGTTGACACAGTTTTGTGGGAGCCACTAGGTAACTGTCATGTGATCTCCAGAGGCCCTCCTTTTGGAATGCACCTTTCTTAATCCACTCATTTTGTTTATAGGCACCAGCCTGTGCCTGAATGTTCGTGATGTCTTGTTCTGTGAGTTCAGGAAGTTCTTCAGCTGCACAGGCCATCATTTGGTTCATATATCCTCCTGCCTTCTTTGCTGCACAATCTGCTGCTTCATTTCCTTTTGACACACTTGTGAGGTTTTTTTGATGACCTTTGCATTTCATCACTGCAGCCTGTTTGGGTAGGAGTACAGCTTTCACAAGTTCCTCCAGACTCCATCTGTGTTTTACTGGGGTCTTGGCTGTAGTCAGAAAGTGCCTTTGTACCTATTGTGGCCCATCTACATTTACAGCTCCGCGTCTGTAAGCTGAGTCAGTTGCCATGTTTACATGAGACCTTTAATTCCTCTTTAATTTGGAATTAAAGTTAATTCCGCTTTAAAATCTCCTTGTAAACACTTAATTCCGAATTAAAAAGTTAAATCCGAATAAACAATTCCGAATAAACTACCTGGTTTATTCCGATGTTAATTCCGAATAAACTAATTCCTGTGTATGTTCTATTCATGTATACAGTTAATTCCGGTCATTCTGCGCATGCTTGGCTCCTCATGTAGCGATGACGTAGCGACCTACACAGCTTGGTCGTCTGCCTCCCTTCTCCGGTATTCTATCTGTCTTCTCCTTTTCAAGTGACGCAACCGAAGTAGTACGCCATTGTCCAGTTGCTGTTTCAAAACGACAATAAAAAGCAAAGCGAAAAGCGTGCTTATTAGTTGTTCCTCCATGTTGTTGGGGAAAAGAAATGCCGTGGCAAATGGAGTTTGTTTTCTTCCGGTAGACAGGGATACGTCACGTCCACTCTCTGTCCAATCAGAATCCTTTCCAACGCCCAAGCGTTAAAGCGGAATTAAGGAAGGGGATAAATGTGCAGTCCATGTAAACCTTAATTCGGAATTAATATTTCCATGTAAACGCGAAGCACAAAACTTTAATTCCAAATGAGTTAATTCTGAATTAATAATTCCAAATTTAAAAACTTCATGTAAACGTAGCCAGTGTAGATGTTGAATCTTTTGCCTTTGCTGAGCTGGAGGGCTTTGGTTAGTGCAGTGATTTCTGCCAATAGAGCTGAGGCTGGTTGTGCTATAGTGTCTGAATGTCCTCGCGTTCTTCCTTTCCTGTTTCACCACAGCGTATGAGGCTATGTTTCTGTATTCTCCTTTGCAGCAGCATCCATCAGTGTACAGAGTCAAATCTGGGTCCATCAGTGGTTCAGCGTGGAGATCTTGTCAGAGCTTGATGTCTTTAGCTGCTATTTCAGCACAGTCATGGGGTAGATGTGTGTCTGACACCATTTCTGCTGCCAGTCTCGCTTCATTTGTTATGAATGTGATGTGCGGCTGTTGCAACATGTTTGAAATTTAGGTTTTTCTTTCAGGAAAGAAGGTGAATGCAGTGGAGAGGAAAGCCACAACACCATGGTCTGTGTTGATCTTCAGTGGGTGGCACATCACAATGTGGCTGGTTTTGTCTACAGCTTTTGGTAGTGCTGCCAGGTGCCTCGAGCAGCCTGCTTGTCCCAGTTCCATGTGGTCGAATTTCAGCTGTAGTACATCAGTACATGTCTTTCTACCTCTTTTTTTGAAAAAGTTCATCATTTACTATTCCTCCTTTTCCATAAACATCGAAATGAAGTGGTCAGTCATAGTCACGTGGCAATTTAAGCAGCATGTCACAGAGGCTGCTTGGTTGCTGTAAATGCCTCCTCGGCCTTTTGGGTCCATGTGAGCAATGCAGTAAGGTTCCTGTGGTCTGCCTCTGCAACAAGGTCCCTGAGTGGCTGTGTGAGGTCAACGTAGTTAGATATGTGATTCCTGCCGTATCCAGTATGGCTAAGGAAGGAAAGCGTCTAATCGACCTTTGTGGGCTTTCCATGGGAGAAGATAGTGGTCCTCTGTGTGTTTGTCATAATGAGGCAGCAGAAATCATGCGTCCCAAGAAAGTCACAGAGCGTCTGCCAACTTGATTCTTTTCCCTCTTAACTTTGTAACCACAGTGCACCAGGAACGTGAGCAGTCTGTGTGTTGCAGTTAGTGAGGTCTCAGCAGTTGGAGTGGCCAAGAGCAAATCATCAACATACTGGATAAGAATTACCCATCGGGTAGTTAGAGAGATGCCAGGTCTGTTTTCAGGGCTGCATTGAAGAGCCCAGGGCTGTCCCAGAAGCCTAGTGGGAAATGGGTGTAGGTGTACCTATACCCTTTGTAGGTGAATGCGAACAGGTCTTGGGACTCGAGCTCCAGTGGCAGGCAGAAGAAGGCATTGGCCAGATCAATGACAGTGGAAAAAACTTCTGTGATGAATTCAGGTTCTGGAGAAGCAGATAGTGGTCTGGGACAGGATATCCTGCAGCCAGTGTAGCGTTGTTTACTTCTCTGAAATCCTGCACCATTCGCCAGCCTTTGTTCTCAGCTTTAGGGACGGGGAGGATTGGTGTGTTCCAAGGAGATGTGCAGGATCGGAGGACCCTCGCATTGAGTAGGCCAGTAAGGGTATCTTTGATCCCCAGTTCTTGTTTTGGCTTGAGCCGGTACTGTCACTTCCGAATAGGAGCGTGGCCTGTTACTGGCATTACAGTGACAGGGTGGTTTGGAATCAACCCAATGTCAAAAGGGCCAGTTGTCAAGACTGAGACCGGAACAGAGTCGAGCATGTCAGCAGCGTCAGGGTGGTCGGAGTGTTCTCTTCCGTGGTCCCTTTCGAGCTGAGCCTCCAGTACTCCCTCTTCTGCACCATAGTGGGAAATCCTCAACATAGTGCTTGGAATAGCATACATGTTGCAGTTTGTGCCCAATTGAGATCCAGCCCCCTCTTTACCATGGGTCCCAATGAGCAGGCCTCATGTCCAATCCTCGATGTGAGCGTGATGTGAGGGATTGAGTCAGCTTGTAGCCGATACAGGACAGCTGTTCGTCATCCATTAGGCATTGAGCAGCTACCGTCTCTCTTCCCACAAAAATGTCGTTGATCTTGATCTGTTCTTTGCAACTTTCCTGTTGTTTCTCCCACTCATTTTCATCATACTCATCTGGCAAGGTGATGTAGTTGTAGGTGACAGTGGAGGGGATTGAGTGGTGGCTTACAGGGGAAAACCAACAACAATCAAGAATCCACTCCATGAAGGAGAACTGGACCATTGGTGTGGCCACAGTCGGGCCGTCGGACGTTACGAACCGAATATTCGCCTTATCCCCCCCCACCCCACCACCCCCCACCCCCCCAAAAAAACACAAAAAAAACAATCACGCCTGTTAACGGCAGCTTTCCTCTAAGTGGATCTGGCACTTGACAAGTTGCTAGGTTCAGATTTAGAGGTTAGGAGGAAACAACCCCAGGGATATGTTTATAATTCTCTTTCACTCCTTGACTAGAACAACCTTTAAGAGCCATTGGAGTGGCATGCACACAATAACATAGCTTTGTACCACCATGGAATCTTGGCAATAATGGGATGATTAATTGATAGTCCAAACTATAATCTTTAAATGCAGAAGAAATGTTTATTTTAGTCGTGGGACACGAGTAAAAAAAAAAAAAATCTCATTAATTAGAGGCTGTGTAATTAATTAATCATGATTAATCACTTTTTTTTTGCCAAATAGCAATATTTGACACAATAAGCCAAGTTTTTCAATTCAAATTCATTTTGGTTGACGACTGAATCGATGTTTAGACATATTATGTGAACATAAACAACAAAAGTGTTTGTTTCATTTATATTTATCTGTGCATTTTTCATCTGTCTACTACATTCACAGATTACTGCAAACACAAAGTGCAATTATAGCGATTATATTCAACATTTCAAGACTTTTTGTTAACTCAAGCACTTTCAATGTCTTAAACTGATCTATTGTGGGCTGCCGGTACCAGGACTGTTGTAAGATAAGATAGTCCTTTATTGCTCCCCACGTCAGGGGAAATTTCCAGTGTTACTGCAGCAAAAATCTTTTAGAGCAGCACTAACCATATGTACAGTAAAGATAATAATTATAATAATATATACAAGAATGAAGAATGAAAAATGAATAAATAGAGTATTACTACACTATAAGTGGCATCAGCGTAAAGTGGCTTGTGGAACAAATGTAACTGTGAAAGTGCAGAAAATGCCAGCAGTGCAAGGAATTGTGCAGATTTTACCATGGTTTAAGATGATATGATATAGTTCAGTTTATGTTAACGTCAGCAACTGATGCTGATGTTGTACAGTCTTACAACAGATGGTATGAATGACCTGCGATAGCACTCCTTCTTGCAGGGTGGGTGTCTCAGTCTGCTGCTTAAGGAGCTGCTTACAGACCCCACAGTGTCATGCAGTGGGTGATAGGGATTGTCCATGATGGATGTGAGTTTTGCCAACATCCTCCTCTCACCCACCTCCTCTATGGAGTCCAGGGAGCAGTCCAGGACAGAACCGGCCCTCCTGACCAGTCTGTTCAGTCTCTTTTTGTCCCTTTCAGTGCTCCCCACTCCCCAGCAGATCACTGCACAGAAGATGGCAGACGCTACCATAGAGTCATAAAATGTCCGGAGCAGAGTCCTGCACACTCCAAAGGACTTCAAACTCCTCAGCAGGTGGAGAAGAGTTTGGCCCTTCTTGTACAGGGCCTCTGTGTTATGTGTCCAGTCCAGTTTATCGTTGAGGTGAACACCCAGGTATTTGTATGTGTCCACCATCTCAATGTCCAAACCCTGGATGTTCATTGGTGCAGTCCAGTGTGTAAGTCTGATGTGTACAGGGTGAAGAGAAAGGGGGAGAGCACTGTCCCCTGTGGGGCCCCCATGCTGCTGACTACCACATCAGACACACAGTCCTGAAGCCTCACGTACTGTGGTCTGTTGGTGAGGACGACGATGGTCCAAGCAGCCAGGTGACAGTCTACTCCCGCTCCTTCAAGCTTCACCCTGAGCAGAGAAGGCTGGATTGTGTTGAAAGCACTGGAGAAGTCAAAGAACATGACCCTCACAGTGCTGCCAGTGTTCTCCAGGTGAGTCAGCGACCTGTGCAGCAGGTAGACTACTGCATCATCCACTCCAGTGTTCGGTTGGTAGGCGAACTGCAGTGGATCCAGATGTGGGCTCACCTGGGGATGGAGGTTCCTGAGGACGATCCTCTCCGTGGTCTTCATCAGATGAGAAGTGTCCTGTTTCTGAGGAGTCTGGAGCTGATTCCATTAGGACCTGCAGGCTTTACGGTCTTGATCTTTTTAAGCTCGCTTCTCACCTGATCAGCTGTTATGGAGAGGCCGGGGGTGGTGGTGGGGGATGAGACGAGGAGAGGTGATGGGCTGTATGTGGAGTCCAGAGGTGGTGGAGGATGGGGAGAGGAGGCGAGGTGGTGTTGGTGGTATAGAGCTGAGGTGTGAAGAAGGAGCTGGCTGGTCGGTGCTTTGATGAGATGGGGGAGGGGTGAGAACGGAGTCAAACCTGTTAAAGAACGGTTTCAGCTCATTGGCCCACTCCCGGTCTCCTTCTGCAGCTCCCCACTCACAGCCTCTGCTGTCACCAGAGATGAATCTCAGGTCTCTCCTTGTGTTATTTTCCTGCAGGTGAGATTCCATCTGGGTCCTGTAGCTGGCCTTGTCCTTCCTGATCATCTTCTTTATCTCCTTCTGCACCATCCTCAGCTCCTCTTTGTCCCCAGGTCCAAAAACCCTCCTCTTCTCCCTCAGCAGGGCCTTCAGTTCTGGGGTCACCCAGGGCTTGTTGTTAGAGAAACACCATACTTTCCTGGTCGGTACGGTGTTGTCTGCACAGAAGTTGATATAATCCATAATAGTGTCCGTCAGTGCATCAATGTCCGCCCCGTGTGGGCCACCACAGCACATCCCAGTCTGTGGTCTCAAAGCTGTCCTGCAGCACCTCAGTGGCCTCGTCAGACCACTTCTTCACATACAGTCACATGCAGTCTCACCAGGTTGTGATCTTGGGCGGGGGGGGGGGGGAACAGATGAGTTCACAGGCTGCAGCCGCATCAGCCAAGGGAGGGATGTACACAGTAATCGCTATTACATATGAATACTCCCGGGGCAGATAGAACGAACGCAGACTGACCACCAGTATTTCTACATCCTTAGTGCAGAGCCGCTCTTTAACGCTAATGTGCCCAGCATCTCTCATTCTCATACATAGCGAGGCCCCCACCCTTTCTCTTGCCACTCTCCCTCATGTTCCGGTCCGCTCTGACGAGATGAAATCTGTCCAGAGATAAAGTGAGTCCGGAGTGAGTTCGTTCAGCCATGAATCTGTGAATATCATGAGGCTGCACTCCCGATACTCCCACTGCAGCCTGGTCGGCGCCGTCAGCTCTTCCATCTTGTTCAGGAGAGACCTCACATTTCCCATTATCACGGATGGAACGGATGGCTTTTAGGGTCTCCTCTTCTTCCTGCCCGCCATCCTCTCCTCCTCCTGCAGAGCTCAGCTGGGATGTCCGGTCTCTCCCACAACGGTGGCCTGGCCTGGCTCAGTGCCAACAGCTGCTCCCGACTGTAAACAATGCCGTGGCTGAACGGGTCACCAGATGTGAACTTAAAAAGTTCTAAAATGAGTAATAAATAAAGTAGAGGAAATGCAATTTGCACATCCATGGTTGCACTGTACAAATGCGGCACACGTACTTGAAGAAAAAAACTAAAATAAGAGAAGGAAAAACTACAAGAAATGTCTAAAAAGACCTGAAGTTATCAGGAGCTGCTGTAACTGGCTGCTGCTCTCACATGGTGTACTACAGTGCAACCTGTGTATCTTCTTTGCAGCTGGCAAACAGATTGTAGGTGCATTACCACCACCTACTGGGCTGGAGTGTGCATCAGCGTTACTGGTGTGCCACAAATTGGAGAACTGAGAAAGGTGCTATTAAATACTTTATTTTTTCAGTAATTAATTAATTGAAATTAACGTGTTAAAGTCCCAGCACTGATAGATAGATGGATAGATAGATAGATAGATAGATAGATAGATATTTTATTAATCCTGAGGGAAGTTCACACGCTACCAAACATCACACTTTGTCATATGCTTATGGCAGTTTGTATCAGCTGAATTTCAGGAAGTCAATCAAACATTCTATCAAACAGTCAAGCGGCACGTATCTATCATATTATCACCCAGATCCACGTATGCTGCAGACGCAGCCAGTTAAAAGATTCATTCTGCAGCACATTTTTCATATGTCATCACAATTTAAATGATAGAATCTGAAATTGTTTTATGGATCCACTGACTGTGCCACGGATCCTAGGGATCTCATATCATTTCTCGTGACATCCCTAGTTGAAAGCCTAGGCAGCTTGAACTGACACATTACATTAATAAATCTGTTTTCAGTGGCCAGCAATCACACGGCCTGATACATTCTCGTATACCAGACATATAGTGAGTCTTCCATGACTCTTGCTGCCTTTAGAAACACCCACAATATGCCTTTGATAGGTCCAGATTTATAAGCTTGTGTTCTTCGTAAAGCATCTGGTCCTCTCCGAGTCTTGAAGATGTTCCATGTGTCTTTCTTGTGGCTGGTGCAGTTTACTGCAGGACAACTCCCTGTCATGTGGATGCACCTCAGAGCTTTGCTCTGCTATAAGTGCCATGAAAAGTGCTGCTTTCTCCTTTCTAGTTATGCATTGGAGATGCTTGGATCACAATTACATCCATGGGCTGTGCAGTTAATCTGCATATCAGGCAGGTCAGGTCAGAGTAATTTATTGTTTGAATAATAGTCGCTGGACATTTTAACAAGCCAAATTGTGATGGCTGGATGACTGGTAGAGCATCTTCAAAACAGCAGATGTTGTTGGGTACTACCAGTATGCAGTGGTTAATACCTACCCAAAAGAAGGGCACCTGGTCCAAGGAAGGGCAACTGGTGAACAAGACTGGCTTTTGTGGTCCAGTGTGGTACAAAAGAGATACTGTAGTACAAAATGCCAAAAAGGTGTCAGAACATACTGCACTGCAGCTTGCTGCATACTTGTGCCCGTATATGGAGTGCCCATGCTGAACCTTGTCAACAGCTGAAAGTACCTACAGTGGGCATATGATTGTCAAAACTGCAAACGTTTATCAGTGATGGTTTGAGGAACAAGACAAAGGCTTCAAGATCTTGACTTGGTCTTTAAATTGGCCAGATCTCAGTCCAATCGAGCATCTGTGGGATATGCTGGAAAAAACGGTCTGACCGATGGAGACCCCAACTCACCACTTCCAGGACTTAAATCATCTCCTGAATATCAGATTGTCTGTTTTGAAAAGTTGCAGCCAATGGTCAACAGACACTTCCTATTTGAAGCTGTTTATGTGACAAGTAGTTGTTTGTAAGTGTGTGGTGGGGGATGTTTTGATGCTAACCTGCATGCCGTTCAGACCATAAATCCCATGTGACCCTATGGGCTTAATGTTAGGGCATATCCCATTTAAACAAGCCTTCAGGTTTGTCAACTCTGTACAGAAGGCAGTACACAATAATAGGACTACCTCTCTGGTAACCCATTTAATGCTGATCTTGCTTAAGGAAGTGCATACAATCTATTGTTTTGGGTGTGATAAAATAAAAATAAAATAAAAAAAGGTAAAATTGCACATCTGTTGGTTCATTTAAAATCTTTCTGCCTAAATAGTTCTTTCACTATACACAATTTCACTGTAGTGATGTTGCATATTCTCCAGAGAGACAGCAGCAAAAAGTACTGTATCTCCTACTCCATGCAGTTGTTACCTTGTTCTAACTACAAGAGCAATTATAATGTGAATTCTTAAGATCCTGAAGAGTTTTGTGGCTTTCATTGTGTTATGCAACACACTTTCTACTCAATAATTGATTGTTGAAAATTAGTGATGGACAGAGGTGGTTGTCAGAACAATTGTTTCTAAACCTTGAGTTAAAACTTCAATTCTGCTGGGCGCCCGGATAGCTCAACGGGTTAAGCGGGCGACCCATGTACTGGGGCTGGTCCCTGACGCAGCGGCCTGGGTTCCATTCCCACCCACGGCCCTTTGCTGCATGTCTTCCCCCAACTCTTCTCCCTCCTTTCCTGTCTGTCTCCACTACACTTCAAATAAAGGCAAAAAGGCCAAAAAATAACTTAAAAAAAAAAAATGTTTTGATTCAGCCACTCATGTCCAATGCCTTTTATTAATTGGAGAGTTAGACAAAATTTGACTCAATTGTTGTTAGTTGTCATTGACTTCAACAGTAAACATGTAGCATTCTCCAACAAACATATCACCCCAGTCCCTTCACAGCAAAGTTCAGCAATAGTGGTGTTTACTGTTATATGAAGTATGCCTTCTCTACATAAATGTAATGACTTGTTCACAGTAGGCAACATTAGTCCAGCAATAGTAAACACCTGCTCGGCTGGAACAGACACTGTCGCATCACTGCCAGAGAAGGGGAGCATTGCTGATACCATTCATGACGTGATTTTACTGGAGGCCTGTGTAGGTGCCCTGCCAGTTTAGAACATTAGCACTGTAGCTACTGCTGCTCTCTGCTGGTACTTTGCTCCCAGGCATTGTTAACCTGGTAGCAGCTCTTCTGTTCAGCATGCCAGTTTAACATTAGCATGAATTTGGCTGCCACCACATAATAGTAAAGTTGATTTTTTTTTTTTTTTTTTAAAACAACGAATTACTGCAGCGTTTATTAATATCTCATATCTCTCTCTATATTATCTATCTTATGTTTCTTATCTATCTTGTCTGTCTGTGGTCTGTCTGTCTCTGTTTGTTTCGGTCTGTCTGTGTCTGTATATACACACACACACACACACACACACACACACACACACACACACACACACACACACACACACACACACACATATGTATGTGTGTGTATATACACTATATTGCCAAAAGTATTTGCTCACCCATCCAAATAATCAGAATCGGGTGTTCCAATCACTTCCATGACTACAGGTGTATAAAATCAAGCACCTAGGTGCAGATTGCTTTTACAAACATTTGTGAAAGAATGGGTCGCTCTCAGGAGCTCAGTGAATTCCAGCATGGAACTGTGATAGGATGCCAGCTGTGCAACAAATCCAGTCATGACATTTCCTTGCTCCTAAATATTCCACAGTCAACCGTCAGCTGTATTATCAGAAAGTGAAAGTGTGTGGGAACGACAGCAACTCAGCCACGAAGTGGTAGGCCACGTAAACTGACGGAGTTGGGTCAGCAGATGCTGAGGCGCATAGTGCGAAGAGATCGCCAACTTTCTGCAGAGTCAATCACTACAGACCTTCAAACTTCATGTGGCCTTCAGATTAGCTCAAGAACAGTGCGCAGAGAGCTTCATGGAATGGATTTCCATGGCCGAGCAGCTGCATCCAAGCCATACATCACCAAGTGCAACGCAAAGCGTCGGATGTAGTGGTGTAAAGCACGCTGCCACTGGACTCTAGAGCATGGAGACGCGTTCTCTGGAGTGACGAATCGCACTTCTCCATCTGGCAATCTAATGGACCAGTCTGGGTTTGGCGGTTGCCAGGAGAACGATACTTGTCGGGTTGCATTGTGCCCAGTGTAAAGTTTGGTAGAGGGGGGATTATGGTGTGGGGTTGTTTTTCAGGAGCTGGGCTTGGCCCCTTAGTTCCAGTGAAAGGAACTCTGAATGCTTCAGCATACCATACCATTTGGACAATTCCATGCTCCCAACTTTGTGGGAACAGTTTGGAGCTGGCCCCTTCCTCTTCCAACATGACTGTGCACCAGTGCACAAAGCAAGGTCCATAAAGACATGGATGACAGAGTCTGGTGTGGATGAACTTGACTAGCCTGTACAGAGTCCTGACCTCAACCTGATAGAACACCTTTGGGATGAATTAGAGCGGAGACCGAGAGCCGGGCCTTCTCGTCCAATATCAGTGTGTGACTTCACAAATGCGCTTCTGGAAGAATGGTCAAAATTCTCATAAACACACTCCTAAACCTTGTGGACAGCCTTCCCAGAAGAGCTGAAGCTGTTATAGCTGCAAAGGGTGGACCGACGTCATATTGAACCCTATGGATTAGTAATGGGATGTCACTTACGTTCATATGCGAGTCAAGGCAGGTGAGCGAATACTTTTGGCAATATAGTGTATATGTATGTATATATGTATATATGTGTGTGTGTGTATATATGTATGTATATGTGTGTATATGTATGTGTGTATATATATATATATATATATATATATATATATATATATATATATATATATATATATATAATGTCATTCTGTGCTGCAGATCCATTAATTGCGTTAAAATTTTTAATCTGATTAATCATGGCGATGGATTAATCTGATCATTTCGACAGCCCTTAAATATAATTTCAGCAAGGGCGTAGCATAAGTAGCATAAGCTTTTCAATCACAAAAACTCAGTGAGACTGATCTAAAACATAAACATTAATATTCTTTCAATTGCTTAACACGTCTAATAAATGGAACAATGCTTTCATATAAGAATAGTAATAATCACCCAGATTACGTAATTTGGAGGAGGAGAGCAGTCGGTGTGGCTACACCGTCTGCTCACCTGAAAACCGACGAGCCTCCGAGGCTCACTGGCTCCAGGGGGAAGTGGAAGGGGTTCGGTCCCGATTTAGATCTGCTTGTATCCTTTTTCATTGTTTGGGCCAGTAAAAACTTTGTTAATCCATTCTGGTGTTGTTCCTCGTGGAGAAAATAGAGTTCAGTAATGTTCCTTCAGTCAGCGTTATTTTTTGGATCACAGTGTTTTGTAATCCTCAAACAGTGCAGAAAGGGCAGTCCTTCAGTCCATAATTCCAGTAGAAGAGTTATTCCTTTGCAGATCATGTTGAATCACCCCTCCAGAGTTGCGAGGTGAAATACCCTTTGCTCAGAGCGTTGCTGCCTAGCTTGCATCGAGTGACTATCTCGCAACAACTCCCAACTTGCTTCGTTATAAGGTGTACTTTATACTAAACTGAACCCCCGTTCAGGTTTTGCATATGCAATGACAGCACACTTAACATGATCTCATACTCAATTAACTTGAGCAACGACTTCATCTCTCCCCCCTCCCAACTCGCACAGTCCTCCATGTTTGAGGAACTAAAACTATCTATTTCGGACTGTTCGGGCCCTTCCACTCAGTCTCACTTCCCTATTAATGTACTTTTTCCATCTGCAACTCAGAGCATGCCCCTGATCAGGAAATGGAGAAGCAGATGTCAGTGTCTAACTGTCTCTGACATGCCTATTGTGCAATCTTTTGGACAATGTGTACAGACTTACAAAAGTCTCCGAATTCTATTTCCAGTTTAATAACCTTTACCGTGAACACTTGACCCTAGTTCACCTTAGCTCTTGACTGCTCACCTCATTACCAGGTTAAAAACCTCTTAGGTTAACAGGGTGATCAAATTCTTTCTAAAACATCTCAGTTTCATAGTAATCAACCTTTAAAAGCATTTCTGTTCCCGCAGTAATCAAACCTAACAAAAACATCAGCTTCACCTGGTAACCAAAACCATCACTTTTCTGTGTGTGTGTGTGTGTGTGTGTGTGTGTGTGTGTGTGTGTGTGTGTGTGTGTGTGTGTGTGTGTGTGTGTGTGTGTGTGTGTGTGTGTGTGTGTGTGTGTGTGTGTGTGTATATATACAGTTGTGCTCATAAGTTTACATACCCTGGCAGAATTTATGATTTCTTGGTCATTTTTCAGAGAATATGAATGATAATGCAAAAACTTTTCTTTCACGCATGGTAAGTGGTTGGGTGAAGCCATTTATTATCAAACAACTGTATTTACTCTTTTTAAATCATATTGACAACAGAAACTACTCAAATGACCCTGATCAAAAGTTTACATACCCCAGTTCTTAATACTGTGTATTTCCCCCTTTAACATCAATGACAGCTTGAAGTCTTTTGTGGTAGTTGTAGACGAGAGTCTTTATTTTGTCAGATGGTAAAGCTGCCCATTCTTCTCGGCAAAAAGCCTCCGGCTCCTGTAAATTCTTGGGCTGCCTTGCATGAACTGCATGTTTGAGATCTCCCCAGAGTTGCTCAATGATATTGAGGTCAGGAGACTGAGATGGCCACTCCAGAACCTTTACTTTATTCTGTTGTAGCCACTGACCGGTAGACTTGGCCTTGTGCTTTGGATCGTTGGAACGTCCAAGTATGTCCCATGCGCAGCTTCTGGGCTGATGAGTGCAAGTTTTCCTCCAATATTTTCTGATAACATGCTGCATTCATCTTGCTATCAATTTTTACCAAGTTTCCTGTGCCTCTGTAGCTCACACATCCCCAAAACATCAGCGATCCATCTCCGTGTTTCACAGTAGGGATTGTGTACTTCTCATTATAGGCCTTGTTTACTCCTCTCCAAATGTAGCGTTTATGGTTGCGGCCAAAAAGTTCAATTTTGGTCTCATCACTCCAAATGACTTTGTTCCAGAAGTTTTGAGGCTTGTCTCTGTGCTGTTTGGCATATTGTAAGCGGGATGCTTTGTGGCATTTGCGTAGTAACGGCTTTCTTCTGGCGACTCGACCATGGAGCCCATTTTTGTTCAAGTGCCTCCTTATTGTGCATCTTGAAACAGCCACACCAGTTTTTTTCATAGACTCCTGTATTCCAGCTGAAGTTATTTGTGGGTTTTTCTTTGCATCCCGAGCAATTTTTCTGGCAGCTGTGGCTGAAATTTTTGTTGGTCTACCTGACCGTGGTTTGGTTTCAACAGAACCCCTCAGTTTCCACTTCTTAATTAATGTCTGAACACTGCTGATAGGCATTTTCAGATCCTTGGATTTTTATATCCCTTTCCTGTTTTATACAGTTCAATTACCTTTTCCCGTAGATCCTTTGACAATTCTTTTGCTTTCCCCATGATTTAGAAGCCAGTAACGTCAATGCAGCACTGGATGAAAGATGAAGGGCCTGTCAAGAGCCCAGAAACTCACAGACCTTTTATACACATACACTGATTACAAGCAAATAGATCACAGGTGAGGATGGTTACCTTTAGTAGCCATTCAAACCCGTTCGTGTCAACTTGTGTGCCTGTTATCAGGCCAAACCTCCAGGGTATGTAAACTTTTGATCAGGGCCATTTGGGTACTTTCTATTGTCATTATAATTAAAAAAAAATAAAGACAGTTGTTTGATAATTAAAAAATTATAGCACAACACTAACCATGAGTGAAAGACAGGTTTTTGTGTTAAAAAAAAAAAATCATTCATATTCTCTGAAAAATGGCCAAGAAATCATAAATTCTGCCAGGGTATGTAAACTTATGAGCACAACTGTATATATGTATGTATATATGTATGTGTATATATATATATATATATATATATATATATATATATATATATATATATATATATATATATATATATATATATATATATATATATGTATGTATGTATGTATGTATGTATGTATGTATGTATGTATGTATGTATGTATGTATGTATGTATGTATGTATATATATATATGTATGTATGTATGTATGTATGTATGTGTGAGACCTGCTGTGTCTACCATGCATTCTTTCAAAAACTCTACTTTGGAGAAAGGTTTGCTGGCCTTTGCTATTTTGAACTTGAACGCTAGGAAATAACTTGCCTTCATGCTTGACTCTTGAATCGTAGTTTGTTTAAAAAAAAAGTATTTTGCTGAGTCTGTAAACTGGCTGCCAACCTCTGAGCAGTAGCTGTCTGTTCTTGCGCTGACTGGTTGCTAGCATAGTTAGCATGCTTCATGGAAAAGTGTCGGCTGATATTGTATTCCTTAAAAACTGCAATGGTTTCATTGCAAATAAGACACATGGCCTTTGAACGGACTTAAGCGAGAAAATATTTAGTAGTCCACTCCTTCTGAAACACACAATTTAAGATATTTTCAGCTACTTGAGTTATTTAGAACAATTCTTGACACGTTTTGTTACTTTAGACCAACATTGAGTCAATCTGGAGCAACTTTATGTTACTTTGGACAAGTTTCACAGTACTCGACACTCACTATGGACTTTTCTTTGATCCACGCATTGTTACAGCAGGGCTCAATGCAGTTGCAAAGTGGAAGAAGAGAGAATAAACCAACAAAGGTCACTTGTGTCTGGAGTGCGCCATCTAGTGGGGTCAACAGAAATGCTGAGTACTGCAGGAGAAGGCCAAATGAATGTGGTCTTTACTCTAATTTCGTCATTCTAATATTGACCAAATTATTTGGCGGGCCGGATTGAAATGCCCAAAGGGCCGTATGTGGCCCGGTGGCCGTAGTTTGCCCATGCCTGCTGTACAGTGTGCCATCTGAACAACTGAGACATACGTGATGTTGTGAATTGTTAATTTCTGTATCACGTATTCAATGTCTGACTAGTCATCCACTAATTTTCCCTTTTGTTTGTTTCCCAGACAAGTGAGGCGCCTAACTGAAGTCATCACTTTAAAGATTGCTGTTCATGCAATGCAAACTGCATATCTGCACAGCCCCACAGGAGGAGCCTATCTTCCAACATCTCAGGACAACAGCATTCAACCTTTACCAGCGGTTTACCTTCCAAATGAAATACAAATCAGCATGGTTGCTGCTCAGCCTCCTAGGGAGCTCGGAGTGCCTTATGATCCAGCTCATACTGAGCAAGGTTATGCACAATCACAGAATTTTCAGGACAGCAGGAATTTTGGAATATCTGTTAATGCAAACTGCATAAGACAAATTGCTGACAGTAGTGGACAACAAAGGGACTCTTTGAAGCTCTATTTTAGTGAACATTTGCAGAACAGTTTAGAATTGGGCAATGATACTGGACTGAGTGGTCAGTTGTCCACAGACAAAATGTTGGCAGCTGGAGTATCCGAATCATATACAGATCCTGAACTATGTGATTACGTTAAAGAGAGGCTTGCATATCTTAGGATGAACATAAATCATGGACCTCGTCTGTCCAGTAAGGGGTGCCCTAATGACAATGACTCACCACTCCAGTCCCACTGTAACACTTCAAAGTCCAATAGTGTGGACTGTCACCCCACATCCTCTACGTGTGACAAAGAAGATGTAGAGAGGCAAAGTCTTAGCTGTGCTGTGGTTGAGCACTGTACTGCTGCAGCTACAAAAGCACTTGAAGAGTACAGCTCCAAGACCAGCGACACGAATGCCGAGTTAACCCCCAAGTCTAAAGAGAAAAGTGAAACATCTGCATCAGAGAGAATTTTAACAGGTACACTCATCTCTGATGTAGAAAATGCAAAACATGCAGATTTTGATTTGCAAGTAAGAAAACACTTGGATATAAATGATGACAAACATGTCTGTTCAGATGACTGCGAAGATAAAACATTTGTCAGTAGTAGTGATGAAAATTTCCAGAGTAAATGGTGTAACAAGTATACTCTGAATGAAATAACCACTCTTCAGTATTCTTTAACTGCACTCAAGGAACTGATTGCTAGCCTGGAAAATGTAAAGACCTTTGCAAAGATTGATAACTTTTCTGAAGTCATGCTGCAACAGTATTGGAATGGAGATATAGATAACATTCATATCTTTACATCCACAGAATATCCACAAATCATTAATGAAGCTGCTGTCACCTGCACAAAGATTGAAGAAGAAAGTCCAGTGGTTCTCACTGCAATGTCTGGAGTGACCTGTGATGAACTGACTAATAAGTACCCAGGTTTGACACTCGGCTGCAGTTCCTCACAAGAAGAGTCCAACTCTATTTTGGTAAATGCTGACAAGGATGACAGAGTGTCTGCTGTTTCCTCGCCTCTCACACACATGACACACAAGGACAGAGGAGATAAAGGCCTCAAACCAGTGGAGGTGGATGATGTGGAAAGCATGATAAAGGACTCTAAAGAGTCATGGACTCCAAGAATTATTGAAGATCAAGATGCAAATATACACAGACAGAAGACCACTGGAAATCAACAAAACTGCCCTGTTAGCTCTAAGAAAACAACTGCACATTCAAATTCATCTGTTGACAGAATTCTAATTAATGACGCAGTCTCTACAAACCAAAACAAACAACCAGTGTACGGCCAAACAAGTTGTAAAAATATAAGAAAGGATGTGTCTTGTTTGTGCTCTCAGGTGGATTTAAGCAACAAATATGCAGAATGTACCCCTCTGTCTGGAAGAGTGGATAAAGACACCCCCTCTGTGACCGTTTTAAAAGAGCCACAATATGAAGATATCTCAGATGCTGAAGACATGTCAGAGCTGGACACGAAACTTCCAGAGCATGAGGAATTCCGTTTTCCATTACATTTAGAGCACCCAGAGTATGAAGATATAAGTGAAGATGAGAATCCACCAATTCAAAATATGGATGTGGAGATGCCGTCTTTTCCACCTGATGTATCTGAACCCAATGTTAAGCCGTATGGACATGTGCAGATTCAGATAAAGTCAATTTTATATGAGGAACTGATTCCAATGAAGCAGTTGACACCAAAGACAGAAACACTTTGTATAGCACAACATTGCTCTTGTCCACATTTTGGTGAAACAGATGATGACACTGAATATGCGTCAGGTGCTACATGTGACTGTGCAAGACATGCTGAATGCCAGACAAACCGCTCATGCAGTCCTTCCTCTGATTTGAAAGATGAATACGAGTCTGATGATGAGATGAATGATGACTGGTACATCATACCTTTAATCATATCGGAACTTAAACTTGAATTACCAGAAGATGAGCCTGATCAAGTCGACGTTCTGTCGGATGTTGGTGAATATATGAACAACGTAACACTTTGTGAACTCCACCAGCCACCTCCAGTCCAGGTCCCAGCTTCTGCTTTTTCCCAGATTGAGGTCTTTGACACACGTGAGAGCTTTCAACAGGCAAAAGCTGTCCAATTTGGGAAATTTCCTCAAAAATTATCAGAAGAGAGTTTACCAGAGAGAGACCCAAAGTCACATCACAGCAGAAGGGATTCCTATTCTGAGTCTGAAGACAGCTGTGAAACTGATGACAGTTGTAATTACTCACCTGTGGAAGAACGCAACCATTTAACAGTGTCCATGAAGCTGTTGAACAGCCTGCCAGCATCTTCTTCTTCAGAGGCAAATGACTCAGAATCTGAAAAAGATCATGCAGATGATGAGGCGAGAAATTTGCAAAACAATCCAAGCAGGAGCAGACAAAATACTTGTAAAATGGAAGACATAATAATCCTCAATTCTGACACAGAGGATGAATGTGATCAAGTATGCACAAATAACGCAAGAAGACAGAAAGGATTCTTTTTACAGAATGAAGTCAGTGCTGCTGCCCCTTGTAGTCCACAAAAGAGATTTTCCTCTGAAACTGTGGCTAGTGTATGTGAAAGTGTTAAAGAAAACTTGTTCAAAAAAGAACTTCTGCCTGCACACTCAATAAAAATGACCGCAAACTCTGGGCAGGTATGTAAAAACATAGCCATATCTGAGCATGTTCAACATGATGTCACGCAGCAAAATGTTTCAGATGATGAAAGTGTAATAGTCATTGATTCTGACGAAGAGGATGACAGTAGTCAAAACTACAAGGCGAAGAGGGAATTTTCTTCAGAGTGGGCAGGCGCTGGTAATGATCCATTTGTTCAGCAACAGGGGACTCCTGTGCACACTGAATATGAAACTGCCAAAGGAAAGCTTGAAGAATGCCGACAGTCTGCAGACTCATCAAAGGCGCAGCGTGACTCTAAACACAGAGATACACATTCACAAGAAGAGATGCAGGACACATGCTCTGACCTGTCACACAGTATAAAGAGGGGACAGTTGCCTGAAGCTAAAACTGGCTCTGTGTGTGTTCAGCAAAAGACTATCACACAAATGACATCAAAGCGTTTCCATGAGTCTGACCATGTGGTGACAGCAGACAAAATTGTCAAAAAGAAGGCAAAAACGAAGAGGCGAACGCTGTCATCAGAACCAGGGGACAGTGATTCTGCCTTTATTAATGTACAGAAAAGTCCTCATGTCAGCAACAAGTCTCAAAAAAGTCAGTCATCCAAGGATTCATCTGAAATGCAGCCCCAGTCAGGGACAGACAGGGAGGTAGACACCACTGTGGGTTGCAATCCTGTGATTCGCCGTCTTTTGATTCAGAATTTCCCACAAGACAACAGTCCCCTGAAACTTTCTAAACAATCTATAGCCTACAGGCAGGACAAAGACACAACTCCAAAAAAACACACATCAACCAGCAAAAATGTAGACTCCTGTAAAACAAAGACACAGCTTTTGCATGGAGATATACAAGGAGAATTTGTATCCAACCCAAAGCCTGCTGATGAGAGACACCATGTAACACCACTGTCTAAATCTAAGGAGAGCTCTTCTCCTCCCACAAAAATGTTGCCTTTATTCAAACTACAGCAGCCAGACTCCTTCAGTATCCCGTCAACATCCATTCATTCCTACACTCCAACAAAGGGCCCGTCAGCAATGACACAAGTGACCAATAAGTGGCGGGAGAGCTATTACTCGACCAGAAAAGACAAAAAAAATAGTGTGGTGATGGAGGAGGGCTTAAGACCTAAGAACAATCATGATTTTCTGAAGGAAGCTAAACCTAGACGTCGTCGCTGTGACAAGGCACCCAGACGGAGGAATAGCTCCCAGGAATCTGCAACCCCCTTGATGAAAAGGACCATGGTTGAAGCCAGAGAGTTGACAAAGGCCAGGAATCGGGATGCTTCATGTGACCAACGTGTGTTATTTTAAAGTATCTAAAATGTCTTTTATTTTCTGTAATAAATTGATGCAGTCAGATGAAAAGTATTTTTTACTGTATCTAATCCAAATACATGTTCCTGAACCTCATTCTTGTAGCAGGACACCGTGTGGGTGAAGGTTACAAATGGAGGAAGTGATCAAGAGACATACAAACTAAAGGTGATGCTTCATCATTTTAACTTTCATAGCAGTCCATCAGTTTAGCAGTCCATTGACCAAGATTTTTCTTTTTTTTTTCCTTGCTTTTTATTGTAGGCTCCTACAGGCAGGGGAAGAAGTATAGATGCTTCCCAAAGTCCCATCACTGGAAAAATGTTGATAACTCCAAGAAACCGCAGTTACAGTTGTCATAATTTGATTTGATTTTCTGAAGCATTTTTGTGTAGCACGACAGACAATACTTAGAAAAGTTGCCTGTATTCTAATATTTTGCATTCAGTATTTTTACTGTTGTGTGTAAATATGTTCATGTTGTATTATTACATCAACTGTGACATTGTATGTGTTTGGTCTTTTAATGTTGACTGTAAAAACATGTTTTACCAGCTACCTCAAATATAAAACTTCAGCTTTAAGTTAACTGGTTTTGTGCAGACTGTTCAAACTTGGAACTTTTCATATATTTTACTTGTTTATTTTTTTACAGGTAATTTTCCTCCTCTTACGTTGACATGACTTTTTGTTCTTAGGGTACCATATGCAGTTGCATGTCACAGCAATACAATATCAAACAAATGGAATACTTTTAATGAATTCCTGGACACAAAAATGGGGAAGGCATTTTATTGAACATTGAGAACTAATTGATCAGGTATGATAGGTTGTACCTAGGGTTGCCACCCATCCCTTAAAATACGGAATCGTCCTTTATTTGACAATTAATTGTTGCGTCCCGTATTGAATCAATACGGGACGCAAATTGTTCCGTATTTTCATAAACGCCCCGTACACGTCTGTCACACACTCATCAAAACTGCATAAGGAACAAAAAAACACAGGAAATACTAAGGGCAGCCAATTTAAACTTCATAGGACCTCCGTAGCGAGGACCCGATGCCAGGTCCAGCAGATCACGCTGCACCCACGTGTTTAAAAATGTTTACACCCGAAACTCCACCACGTCCACAGAAGCAAAAACATTTACAAATGTACCAATGGGAGTGGGACGACTCGAACCCTTGACAGTACGAGGCAAACGTTGTTTTCTGTTGCTCATGGACTGGCTGAAGTAAGGCAGCATCAGGAGATCAACATGTAAGAAACATGAGAACAGAGAGAACCCAACCAGCAGGTCACAGTTTATCATCATCTGATCATCTCCTGAAGTCCATATAGTAAGGGACATCAGTATATGGTTGTTAGTTTACCTGAGGATGCTTATAATCATGCTGATGTAGTCCTAGACTCTACACTGTTTTAGTGATTCAATAAATGCCTAAGTTGTTGTTTAGTTTTTTTTAATGCTTTTTAGTTTTTAATAAATATTTAATAGCCTATATGTAATCAATAAATGACCTTTGCCTATCTAAAGAAAAACTCACAGAACTCTATGTTAACAGTACTAAATAAATCAATAAATAGATGCATACACACATAAGTTAATACATTAGCTGTGTTAAGATAAGATTTACATTTAGATGAAAAAAAATGTAGAGAATTTCTTTGTCCAGTATTCTGCATTCAGTTGTTTATGTTTTTGCAGAATCCAGTATTTCACACTGGCTGGTCATTTTATTTCATTAGTATGGTTTCACTGTTTAAAACGAGGCCACTTCTGTTCAGACAGAACCTGTGATCATAAAACAAAACTCTTAGTTTCGTGTTAATAAAGCACTTAAAGCATTACGTATGACTAAATGCTTTTTTCAAAATTAAATATACCACTCCTTGGGTGGTAGTGACCCTAAGTTCAGTAAAGTTGGAAAGATATTCACAGTTTCAGACTTCTGACATCAATAACTCATTAGATATCGGTTGTCAAAACATAAACAATGCCTCTTTCCCATCATTGTAAGGTAGACAATGTGCTACAAGCCCAGTTTTATCAAAAGTAGCTGTCTTTCAAGCTGCACCAGTAACATTGATGTCTATGTGCAGCCGGCTGTGTGACGAATGCACAGGCACTGTCTGCAAAACTGCTGCAACAGCGATGAGAGACACAAATATTCAATAACTTCAATCTTGTACTCTGTAGGTACACAATGTGCTACAAGCCCAGTTTTATCAAGTAGCACATTGTGTACCTTATAATGATGGAAAAGAGGCATCCTTTATGTTTTCACAACATATATATGAGTTACTGATGCCGGAAGTCTGAATCTGTGAATATCTTTCCAACTTTACTGAACTGTGGCCCCGAGGAGCCGTGGTGGGCGTCCTTTATTTTCATTTCTGAAAGGTGGCAACCCTAGTTGTACCCCAAAAACTAAAATATTGCAAAATATAGTAGGGAGGTTAAGTGACTTTTGACTTCGTCATGATGTAAAGGTTTCCTTTGGTATGGAAGCACCTTACAGCACATACAAATAAATTTATCCTAAGACACAAGTGAGATCACGCTTTGGTGGTCATTTTTAAAATGGCCGCCGACCATACTTTAGAGGCCCATATCTTTGCTTCTGTTATAGCTATAATGGCAAACTTGGTGTCAAAGTGTACATTTTGGGGATCAAGAAATCCAATAAAATAGGTTCCAAGACCAAATTAAAGCTGCAAGCAGCGTTGGACGGGTCCTCGCATCCTTGCTGGTCGGCGAATCCACGCATGTCCACCAGGTGGTGCTGCGACCAAGAGTGTATGTCGACCTATGGATGTGATGAGGGCTGGACTCTGATCACACATGTAAAATATCAGGCAGATTGGAGCATGTTCAGGCTACTTATAGAGCTTTTCCTGTCCATCCACCAGGTGGCGCTGTGACCGACAGTGTTTTTTGGCCTATAGATGTGATCAGGGTCAGTCTTTGACCACACATATAAAATTTCAGGCAGATCAGACCATGTCCAGGCTAGTTATAGAGCATTTCCTTCCATCCACCAGGTGGCGCTATGACTGTGGCTGTATTTCAGTATGTGAATGTCATCAGGGCAGGACTCTGATCACACGTAAAATTTCAAGCAGATCGGACCATGTACAGGGTAGTTAGGCAGCATTTCCTGTCCATCCAACAGGTGGCGCTATAAGTCTGAAAGTATATTTGTCTATGGATGTCTTCAAAGATGGACTCTGATCACACCTGTAAAGTTTGAAACAGATTGGAGCATGCAGAGGACAGTTACACACCAGTTGATGTTTCATGGCGAAGCATCAAAATTCAGGAGGCCGCCATGGCTACGCCCTCAGACTTTTGCCGAGCATTTTGATAACTTTTGATCACCCATGCCTGGACTACATCCTGGCCGAATTTCAGCTCTCTCGGTGTTACCCTGTTTGAGTTTATAGCTTTTGAAAATGTACAAAAATAGCCCAAAATCATCAAAAAATATGACATATAATTCAAAATGGCCGACTTCCTGTTGGGTTTTGGCCATGGGTGTCAATTACAGTTTTGTGCGTCCTGATGAGTTACATGTGTCAAATTTCATAATTCTAGGTGACACGTACTGGCTGTAGTAAGTGTTTGAAATTTTCCAGGTGGCGCTATGGAGCCATTTTGCAACAGTCATGTGCAATTCATCTAAACTATCAAATATTTCAGCAGTCCTGATGTGTGTGGAAATTTTGGTGTGCATATGAGCATTCCTAACCTTTCAAAAAGTACTTTGTTTGTCACGGCAACATTGCATTGCCATGGCAACAGCGTTTTATGAATCGTCAAAATCTTCACACTGTGGCATCGTCAAGGGGTGAACACTGAGCTGACCAATGTTCAGGATGATATGACAAAGTTTCTGGCCATAGCAGTGCAAATGTAATGACAATAACTTCCTGTTGCCAACAGGTGGCGCTATGAATATATATTACAGTGTGGATGTGTTCAGACCCTGACTGATGTTCATCATATGAAGTTTGGTCCAGATTGGACCATTTCCTGCTGAGATATAAATAATTCAATTTTCATGGCGAGAAATCGAAATTCGCCGCGCCCCCACAGACACGCCCTTTGATGACGAGTTACCATTTTCTCCGTGAGTCATCATCAACATGTTCAGGCTTATGTCACCAAATTTGAAGTAAATATGATCAACCTGCTAAGAATAGTACATCAAAGTGTAAAAAAAATGTCTATTTCCTGCTACCACAAGGTGGCGCTATGACTGGCAATGTATATAACCACATGGATGTCGTCAGAGCAGGACTCTGATCATACACGCAAAATTTCAGGCAGATTGGAGCATGTACAGCAGAGTTAGACACCACTTCCTGTTTCATGGTGAAGGATCAGTATTTTTGGGAGTCGCCATGGCCACGCCCTTTGACTTTTACGGAGCATTTTGATAAGTTTTCATCAGGGAGGACTGTTGCATATATTTGCCAAATTTGACATCTCCCGGCCTTACCCCCGATGAGTTATTAATCTCAAAAACTATCACAGCTAATTCAAGATGGCCGACTTCCTGTTGGGTTTAGGGCGTGGCCATGATTGACTTTTTCGTGTGTCCTGATGTGCTGCATATGCACACAAAATTTTGTAACTGTAGATAAAGCACTCTGCCAGTTGACCTGATTACCATTTTTTGCAACTTTGTAGGGGGCGCTATGGAGCCATTTTGCCACACACATGCACAACTCCCATAAAATATCAAATTTTTCGCTGGTTCTGATGTGTGTGCAAAGTTTCACGTGTTTTGGGGTATGATAAGGCCGCCAAAAGTGCAATTCAAAAGTCCGGAAAAGAATAATAAAATAATTCCTTGCATTCCATAGGGTCTTCGCACCATTCGGTGCTTGGACCCTAAAAAGAATGATCTCCTGACCATGACAACTGAAGGTAAAATATACAATTTATTAAAAAAAAAAACATACCAAAAGCACAGTCGATTCACAACTCAATAATTTAAATAACATGAGTTGTTCTGTTTAGAACAACTGAACTCAATAGAAGTAGGCAGTGCCATACCTACAATTTTCTAGTGATAAAGACTAATAGCTTAGTGTAAATACATCACAAAGATGATTCTTTTATTTAGATGTCTGACCACTGTGGGAACATGGGCCATGACATCCACAGAGAGACATGCAAGGCAGCCTCTGCATGCAGCATTTGCAAGGTGCCTTACAGTCAGTCTTACACTTGCAAATGACAAGTTCTGGCAAGTCCTTTGAAATAATGGCAGTTGTAGTGTAGACAGGAGTTGGTGGAGAGTTTGGGGAATCCTGCTGTAATCCCCATAGAGATGGTGAAACTCTTGCATGGTTTTTGACAAGTGCCAAGGCATACATGTCCATAATATGGTACTATCAGGTCTTTAAGATATGATGGAGATTGGTTAAGAGCTTTATATGTCAGAAGAAGGATTTTGAATTCTATTCTAGATTTAACAGGAAGCCAATGAAGAGAAACCAGTATAGGAGAAATATGATCTCTCTTGCTAACTCCTGTCACTACTCTGGCTACAGTATTTTGGATCAGCTGTAGATGTCTGAGAGAGCTTTTGGGACAACCTGATAATAAGGAATTACAGTAGTCAAGCCTAGAAGTAACAAATGCATGGACTAGTTTTTCTGCATCACTCTGAGACAGAATGTTCCTGATTTTCACAATATTTCTCAGGTGGAAAAAGGAAATCCTACAGATTTGTTTTATGTGTGAGTTAAAGGACATGTCCTGGTCAAAGATAACACCAAGGTTCCTCACAGTAGTACCGGAGGCCAATGTCATGCCATCCAGAGTAACTATATGCTTTGAAAGCAATTTTCTAAGATGTTTGGGGCCAAATACAATGACTTCAGTCTTGTCTGAATTTAGTAGTAGGAAATTATAGGTCATCCAGGTCTTTATGTCCTTAAGACAATCTTGCAGTCTGGCTAGCTGATTAGTTTCATCTGGCTTCATAGATAAATACAATTGAGTGTCGTCAGCGTAACAATGGAAATTAATACAGTGCTTCCTAATAATATTGCCTAAGGGAAGCATGTATACTGTGAACAGTATTGGTCCTAAGGCAGAACCCTGAGGAACTCCATGATTAACCCTAGTATGCTCAGAAGAGTCATTGTTGACATGCACAAAGTGGAACCTGTCTGATAAGTAGGATTTAAACCAGTCCAGTGCTGTCCCTTTAATGCCAATACAATGTTCTAGTTGCTGTAATAAAAGTTTGTGGTCGATTTTATCGAATGCTGCACTAAGGTCCAACAGAATGAGTATAGAGACCAGTCCATTATCTGATGCTATGAGAAGGTCATTAGTAACTTTCACCAGAGCTGTTTCTGTGCTATGATGCACTCTGAAGCCTGACTGAAACTCTTCAAACAAGCTATTCCTTTGTAAATGTTCACATAATTGATTTGCAACTGTTCTTTCCAGAATTTTAGAGAGAAATGGGAGGTTGGAAATTGGTCTATAGTTGGCTGAAACATCTGGATCTAGAGTGGGCTTTTTAAGTAAAGGTTTGATTACAGCAACCTTAAAAGCCTGTGGTACATAGCCTGTTACTAGAGAGAGATTAATCAGATCTAACATTGAGGAATTAATTAAAGCCTCCTTGAACAGTCTAGTTGGGATAAGATCTAAAAGACATGTTGATGGTTTGGATGTAGAAACTATTGAAATTAGTTCAGAGAGATGTACGGGAGTGAAAAATTCTAAATATCCATCTGGTCTTACAGCCAATTCTAAAGCATCAGTACTCGATGATTCATCTGTGACATTTGTAGGAAGGGCCAGATAAATTTTTTCTCTAATCGTAATAATTTTATTTGTAAAGAAGCTCATGAAGTCGTTACTGCTCACAGCTAAAGGAATACAAGGTTCAACAGAGCTCTGACTCTTTGTCAGCCTGGCTACAGTGCTGAAGAGAAACCTGGGGTTGTTCTTGTTTTCCTCTATTAAAGATGAATAATATGTTGTCCTGGCATTACGAAGAGCTTTTTTTTAAAAATGTAAATTACTAGACTATTTTTCCAATCTATATAAACTTCCTTTAAATTAGTGGAATACCACTTCCTTTCCAGCTTTCGGGATGCCTGCTTTAAAGTCCGCAGCTGGGACTAGAACTTTCTTTTTTACAAGTGCAACACTATCAAGTGTTGTACGCAGTGAGGCTGCAGCACTATTAACAATATAATCCACTTCTGTTGGAGTAAAATTATAATATTTCCCTTCCATTATATCAGTAAGTGGTGCTGAACTAAATAGAGAGGGTATTATTTCCTTAAATTTAGTCACCAAATTGTCAGACAGACATCCACTGTAATGATATTTGTTCTTAACTCCTATACAATCTATTGTTGTAAATAGAAATGTTATCATAAAATGGTCAGAAAGAAGAGGATTCTGGGGAAATACTGTTAACTGTTTGATTTCTATGCCATAAGTCAGAACGAGGTCTAGGGTGTGATTAAAACTATGAGTTGGTTTATTTACATGTTGAGAAAACCCAATTGAGTCTAATATTGAATTAAAAGCAGTCGTAAGGCTGTCACTGTCCACGTCAACATGAATGTTAAAGTCACCCACAATAATGACTTTATCTGAGCTGAGCACTAAATCAGATGAAAAGTCTGAGAATTGAGATAAAAACTCAGAGTAAGGAGCAGGAGGACGATATACAACAACAAATAAAACTGGTTTCTGAGCTTTCAAATCTGGATGAGAGACTGAGAGTAAGATTTTCAAATGAACTGTAACTAGGTTTAGGTCTCTGGTTCATTTTTAAGCTAGAGAGGTAAATTGCCGCCACTCCTCCTCCTCGGCCTGTGATTTGAGGAACATGACAGTATGACTAGGAGGAGTTGATTCATTTAGACTAACATATTCTTCCTGCTGCAACCAGGTTTCAGTCAAACAGAACAAATCAATTGGTTATCAGTTATCAAATCGTTTACTAACAGAGATTTAGACGAGAGAGATCTAATATTTAACAGACCACATTTAATTGTCCTGTTTCTTCACTCAGTTGAAATAGTGGTATTAATTTTTATTAGATTTTTATGGTTACTATTTCTTTTTATATTTTAATTGTTTAATTTATTGAATTTTGGTGGTCGGGGGACACAGTCTCAATAAAGCTAATCAAAGTTAATCAATAATAACTAAAAACTATTGAAACTGAGCTTTTCTAAGAAATCTTCTCTAATTTGTATAATTTAGGAGACAGAGAGGATGGACAGCTTGGCCTTAGCTGCCACGTCTGGTCTTAACCTGCGTCTGATCGAATTCTGTTATGGATCTGGAAACTCCATACAAAATCTCTTTCAGTCCAAACGGTGTCTTTCCTCAGCAGGGGGAGCAGAAAAGTCCCGAAAACCAATCTTGGTCAGGCAGTTGTCCTCAGTAGTAGAAGCTGACACAGTGGTGAGAAGGGTCCGGTGTCGCTAGTAGACGAGCTATAGTGGAAAGTCCCCGACTCTCCTATCTCTCTGGGTGAGAGCAGCTGCTGCTGCCTCCGTTGCCTTCTTGGGTGTTGTAGATGTCCTTTCTCCTTTCTCCTCTCAGTGAAACTGCAGACCGACTGGAACTCTTCTTTCAGCAGAGTTTGGTCCTATTCTCTTGAACAAAGTCAGAAAAACTCTGTATCCAACGATGTCCTCAAAGAACTCTGATGGGCTTAACTCCGTGTTAAACCCGTGGAAAACTCGTAGAACTCAGAATACAGTGTCTCTGTCTCTCTTTTTTTATACTGTCATCTCCTAATACACACATACTGTCTACACTCTTAGTTTCTCAACCATTAGACACACTGGTTACACAGTTACACACTTCTACTACACACTCAGTGACTGCACTTTGATTACATTACATTTCAGTTTGATATCACACAGTGTACATACACACATACACACTTATACACACATGATTCATCTTGTCTCATCGATCAACATAAGTACTTGTTATAAACATATTTGGAACTGTATCCTGCAAAGGTCATTGCCCTGCAGAAGCCAAGAGTTTCTCAACATTGGCTAATACTTTAGTTCCTCTTTTTTGTAAGTGTGCAGTTTAAAATCAACTTCTTTTCAGACACAGTACTTATTACTTATAATCATTTCTTTTAATCATCACATTCTCCCATGATCATACAACTCATTTCAGTGTAAACATTTCAATCATCTTATGAAAAATTACCTATTTAAATCACTCATATTTATCTTTCACTTAAAAACTTCAGTTCAAAATATATATCAGCCTATGAAAGTCATTGTTCTGCTCAAGCATAATCTTGTGGTTACCTTATGTAGTTTCTCTTGTAGATCTCTATTAGTCTGCTTTTATTAATCTGCTTATGACCTTTAGTATCCTCTGGTAGTGGTTGCTTCTGGGATCTCAAAACTAGGCCCCACTTGACACTATACAAATTTGTCATGCCTGAAAAGCTACTCAAAGGAGGTGCTGATGGAGTGCATCACTGCTTGGAGGCATGTGGTCAAAATCTTTTCCTTTGTGAAAGAGGAGGGAGAGTTGTACAGCATCTACAGTTGTGATGTTGTCCTCAGATGCACCATAGGGCATCAGGACAAATCTCTGGAGCATGGGTGTCTGACTTGAACTTAAGGTAGCTGATTGTTTGAGGACTTTCATTGCATGCCATGCCATAGTGGGGCTGGTAGGCAACTCTGTGAACAGTGGCAACATGTATGATTTGAATGGGTAAAGTAGCCTCTGTGATGCAAGAGCATCTCTGCAGCTTTTGTGCCACTCCACAGGATTTTGACTAATCAGCTGCACTACATCCTGACTTGCACCACTGATGTCCACTATAAACTCAGGCAGATCCCCAAATACCTTCAGTTCCTGGATGTTACCTACAGCTTTTTTTTTTTTTTTTTTTTTTTTTTTTTTTTTTTTAACATGATTGCAATCACTGTCAGAGAGTAGTATGGGACACTTCTCATTAAATTTTGACAGGTCCCAATCAGAAGCTGCCACGTCACAAGTGGGCGGGACTTTGCCCTAAGGCATCCAATCAGAGAGTGCCATGTCATAAGGCGGGCTATAGTATGGGGATCCAATGAGAGACTGCCACGTCATAGAGTCCATCCCTTAGCTCCGCCCCCATCCTCCATATTTGTAGTTTTTTAAATTTATTTTTTAAATAAAAGGAAATGGCGTATTTAAAAATGCCGGAAATGATCGATTTTTTAAAAAATGATTTATGAAACAACAATAATAATAATAAAGTTCCCGCGCTACGGTCATCCAATGAGGTGTGAGGGGAAGGGTGAATGAGAACCAATGAGAAGAGGAGTACAGGGCCTTCTTCATATATAACAGGCAGTAGGCCTCTCTTTAGGCCGCACCGTTGAATAGAACTCACCATGGCTCAGAAAATGTTGGATGTCCGGGGGTATGCGGTTCCCCGAGCCAGCGGCGGCGGCAAATCTGGGGCCCTGCCGCGTCCGGAGCCTCCGGTCATCAGCGAGACGCCCATCACCATCTTCCGTGAGACGCCCTCGGTACTACGAGGTCCTAGGAGAACCATGATGTACCCCCAGCGGAACCAGGTGCCCCCGGCCGAGTCTCTGGAGGAGGAACGGCCTCTCAAACCCTACGGAATACCTGGATCCTACGTTTTCAAGTACAAGAAGGGTGACCTCTGCTTCTATCAGCTGGAGGAGGGTGAAACGCCGAGGCCTCTAGCCGTCTCAGCCACGCTGACCTCCAACGACTGGAGCGTGTTGAAGATGGTCATGCAGCAGCATCTCCGAGAGACTTCTCAGGAAAATATAGCGGAGCTTGGACCCTCTAAACGGCCGAGGTTGGAAAACCTCCCTAGCGGTACAGAGGTGCTCCTGAAATGAGCGGTCTTCAGCGCGGTATGGCAATCCAAAGTAGTGGGGTCAAGTAGATGGTACTTCAGAACCACCCTCCGATCAATGGGGAAGAAGAAACCTGCAGAGTTCTTTGTTTTGGCGAGTTATACTGCAGACTGTGCGGTATTCCATACTGTACTGGTTTTACCGTTGGCTGCGTGGATTGAGTGGATGGAGAAGGCCGCAGAAAAGATCACTGCTCTCTTTTCTAACTGTTGGAGCTGGAGGGATACTCTATCTGTCAAAAAAACTTTATCATTCTAAGATCACGCCCTCTACTTCTCAGCCACGCCCCTTTTCCCGTCATTACATCATCACCGCCCGCCCCTTTGTGTTATAAAGATGGTCAGTGGAAGCGATGATCACAGAGACTTTCAACCTGCCTACTGATCAACATGAGTGGTGTCAACCAGCAGCAACAGCAGCCCCAGAAGCATCTAAAACCGACCGCTATGCAGCCAGAGTGGTATCCGTGTCGCAGAAATCTCTTTGGTTCTGCTGACTCAGAGGAGGAGGATGTGATGGAGCTCAACAGCTCTCCGGAACCTAGCATACCGACCCTCTTTGCGATCCATTCTAAGTCTACTCCTCCCGGATACCCAGCAACACCAACAGTACCGCCACCGCCATCACCAGCATCCCCTGAAGCGGCAGCACCAGAAGCGACAGCCCCAGAGGAAGCGGCAAAAGCAGCAGCAGCACCATCACCAGCATCCCCTGCAGCAGCAGCATCACCAACACCGGCATCCCCTGAAGCAGCAGCAGCAGCAGCATCACCAACACCGGCATCCCCTGAAGCAGCAGCAGCAGCATCGCTCCCATCACCATCAGGGGACGGAAGCGAGGGGGATGAGACTGACGGTTGGGTGTCATCGATGCTCATCAGCAGCATCAAAACTGTTGTGTTTCATCTGCTGAACCTTACTCTCCACAGTTACCAACGCGAGCGCTGTAACGGCTGTCAGATCAACCATCCAAGTCAGAGACAGCACGAGTGTCTGTAGCCGTTGAGCGATGACTACCTTCAGCTCCACTTTCACAGGCTGATGGGGAGGCTTTTCACTCCTCGTCTCATCCCGACCATTCAACACCTCCTGAACATCCGCAGAATCTCAGCTGATGATGCCAGAGTTCGAGCTGTGGCGGAGACTCTCCTGTATGAGCTGAAAACAGCGAAAGAGTTCCGTGGTCCCATCAGCGAGATGTACGACGACCTGATTGGGGAGGACGTGGTGAAAATTGGGTAACTGCGGATGGTGACTGAATTCTGGAATGGTACATCCTACTGATCATGGGGAATGTTTGAAGAACACCCGAGACGGATGACTTGTGCTGGATAAATCTTTTGGATCAAGTGATTAAAAACAGAGTTTCAACAGACACTATCACCGGTACCAGAAGCGCGGAAGTTAAAAGACTGGAAAACATTTTCAGCATGGTGCGGTCACACTCCGTGCATCCACCCTGGGAAATAATTGTACAAAACACTGCAAGAATTAATGTACCTGTGTCAGAAACTTTTAGAAAAATAATTCAAGAATGGACTACGGACTCTGCTGAAGTGAAGCCTTCTCATTTATTCTCTCTGTACGCTTTGTTTATTGATGCAGTATGTTACCGTTTGCAAAACAACTCACCCATGAATATCTTTTTGGAACTGAGAGAATTGCAAAGCGTCTTAGAACGTGCTTTTGATATGTCATTGTTAGACCATGCTTTAAAGATGATACGAGCCTGACCAATTTAAAGTGTTTTTTACTCTGTTGATGTATCCTTAAATATTTTCTTTTTCATGTTCCTTACACATTGATGTATCTCACTTTGTTGTATCCATATACAATGTTATTTCATTATTTTTGCATGCTCCATACACAAAGATGTATCTCACTTTATTTTTCTTTATTTTTTGCATGCTTCTTATACCTATAATAAAAAACTCTGTTTTTGAATATGATCAATAAAGTTTTTTCTTTTGGAAACAAATAAAGAACCTCTCTCGTACCAGTTTTTTTCAGTTCAACCGTACAAGTTTAAGAGGACAGGATGACTGAGAAAAGGGTTATGAAAAAGTGTATTACAATCCTTCCCATCCCGGTAGCTTGGGAGGAGTAGAACGTCTCTGACGGGGTGTGCGAGATGAAACAGGTGAGAAAGTCAGAGTGGAAGAGGTTAAAGATTTTTATCCGAACAGGACGCTTATACTTTACACAAATCGGTCAGAGTGCGGTTCGTCAGAAACAGAGTGTTTGTCACTAAGCCTCTGAACCGGTTTCAAGCCGACCTGTGCGACATGCAGGCCCTGGCTGATCATAACAATGGTTACAAGTATTTACTGACCGTCATAGATATATTTTCCAAAAGAGCCTACATACGTGCCCTGAAGAAAAAGACCGCTGCTGAAGTGGTTACGGCTTTTGAATCCGTCTTGAAAGAGAGCCAAACCCCAGAAAAGTTACAGACTGACGCAGGAAAAGAGTTTTTTAACAAGAGTTTTAAGACTTTGATGAATAAACATGGGATTGTACATTTTGCCACAGCTAGTGACCTAAAGGTCTCAGTGGTCGAAAGATTTAATCGCACTTTGAAAACTAGAATGTGGAGATATTTTACGGCTCACAACACCAGACGTTACCTCGATGTGTTACCTGAACTGGTAAAAAGCTACAACCACAGTTAACATAAAAGCATAAAAATGACGCCGATGGAGATGACCTCCCAAAACATCGGCCAGGTATTTCACAACCTGTACAGTACCTTTTCATCCCGTCATCAGAATAAATTAAAGATGAACTTTGAGAGGGGTGATCTCGTCAGGATATCCAAATTGATAAAAAAGTTTTACAGATGAAATCTTTACAGTGTCCAACTGTATTCCACGTACACCCCCGGTCTACAAACTCAAAGATTATGACGGTGAACCCATCGAGGGGTCTTTTTATGAAGCAGAGTTGCAAAAAGTAAAAATAACCAAAGACAAAATGTTTCAAGTGGAAAAAATCTTAAAACGAAGGGTTGTCAAAGGTGAAAGACAGGTTCTAGTGCGCTGGAAAAATTGGCCAGAAAAGTTCAACAGCTGGATCAAGGCTTCGGATGTGATGACAGCATAAAAACCTTGTACAGAGAGGCTGCAACTGGCATTCCTTGGGTGCAAGATGGAGCACACAACTAACGAGGGATTTTACATGACTCTACCTTCCAACGCTAGCAAAGAATTATTTAAAATCAAATACCGCTTCTTGTTACACGGTGGACTTAGCCAAACCCCTTGAACTGAACGATGACTGGGTGGTGGGTCTGTGTGAAATTATCTTCCCTTACACCTGGTACAATTTACCGTCCATTTCCGCGTATTTTGAACTGAACAAAGCGGTTGATGAACCGCAGCCGTTGAGGATTGTAAAATTCTGTCGAGGAGGATATTATGAACGTCCCAGAGAGCTGCTGGAGCACGTGGTCACTGCACTCAGAAAGTATAATGAGACCGCAGATGCTACGTACAACAACGTGACTAAATGCATCGATTTCAAAGGCTCAGGTCTTCACAGAATCCGCACGTTCCCTCCCTTGGCCTACATGTTAGGACTAAAAGTGAATGAGTGGTGGACCCTCTCAAACCGCTCGGCTCCATACCCCTGCGATATGAAACGGCGACAGCTACTCACCATTGTTGGCCACGGTCAACATCAAAGGTACTTTTGGAGATGTGGTGAGCCTCAGGTATAACACGATACACTACATACCGCTGTCTAAAAATTACATCAAAACCATTCGCATCGAGATTAAAATGGATCGAAACATGTGTGTGGACTTTATCTTTGGAAAGTCTATCATCAAGCTCCACTTTAAACCTGGTCGGGGTTCTTTGTAGAAGGACATGGCTCAACTACGCTCGACGGCAGATCCTCATCGCTTCATCAGATATTATGAGAGTCAAGCGGGAGGATCTCTACCGGGGTTTTTCGGAGCCCCGGTGATGTACGGACGGGGTATAGGGTCTTTGTTTTCCAAACTGTTTCGTTTTGTGACTCTGCTGGTGAAAAAAGGTTTTGACATTGCTAAACCGCACCTGAAAACAGCCGCTACTAACATCGTCTCTGACGTGGCTCAGCGGGCAGCAGGAAAACTGATGAACAAACAGAACCAGGAGGGGTCTGGAGGAATTATGGTCTTATCACGTAGAAAAAGAAAGCACCCGCCCAGTGAACGCATTTTCTCCTCCCATAAAAAACGTGCGGTGCGTCCGAGGAGGAAATCAGTTGGGAACAGGAGGTCCAAGAAAAAGAAGCCTGTCCGGAGCTCCGACATATTTTAACCAGAAGTGATCTGATGAAAGAAAAGAATAAATAACTCGGTAATTAACAAATATGGCCCTTCTACACCAGAAATCCACCGAGTGTACCCTGGCAGAGCTGGATTTATTTTCAGCACCTATGACACAATTATCCATCGAGGATAAAAAATATCAGGAATGTCTACCCCTCTCCGCATTAGGCGATAACTCTCCCATCGAGTTCTTCATCCCTGGAGATGGTGAGAAGTATCTGGACCCGAACGACACCTTGCTGTACCTCCGTGTCAAAATCGTCAACACGGATGGCTCCGACATTGCTGCTAACGCGGCGGTGGGTCTCATCAATTATCCTCTCAACACCATTTTCAGTCAGTGCGACGTGATTCTGGGGGATAGATTGATTTCACAATCTAGCGCCACACACCCCTACAGAGCCATGATTGAGACTTTGCTCAACTTTTCTGAAGACGCGCTAAAGAGTCAATTCAGCGCCGGCCTGTTTTACAAAGACACGGCAGGGGCTATGGACTCTGCAGTGCCTGTCAACGGTCCACATACAGGATTCTCTCAGAGAGCGGGCTTCACCGCCAACTCCGCAGAAGTAGAGTTGCTGGGTCCTCTCCACGGGGACATATTTTTCTGCGAGAGACTGCTGCTAAACTCGGTCGATTTGAGAATCAAACTGATCCACAGCACCGACTCCTTCTGTCTGATGGGGGCTCGAGACTCCCATTTTCATCTGAAGATAACATCCGCCTCCTTGTACGTCAAAAAGGTGACCGTCTCCCCTGCCGTTCGTCTGGGTCACGCAGCGGCTTTAATGAACAGCAACGCTCTCTATCCCCTTTCACGCGTGACCGTTAAATCCTATTCGATCCCGGAGAATTCCAGAATCTCTAACCAGGAAAATCTGTTTTTGGGGACCATGCCGAAATACGTGGTTCTGGGTATGGTGCACCACGACGCCTTCACAGGGGCCAGAGACCTGCCACCCTTTAATTTCAAACACAACGATGTGGAGTACCTGGCTCTCTGTCAGGATGGAAGACAGATCCCCGCTAAAGCCTTCCAACCCCAGTTTGATCGGGGTAATGCGGTCAGAGTGTTCTATAATGTGTTTGCCGCTACGGGGAGGCACCTTAAAGATTTACCTCTGGGCATCAACCGTCAGGAATTTAATGACGGGTATTCTCTGTGTTCAACCTGAACCCGACCGAAGACAGCGACGCACTGCCTCCTGTTTCCACTGGAAATTTGAGACTGGAAATGCGATTTAGAATCCCCCTGCCACACACCACCACCCTCATTGTGTACACCTGTTACGACTCTTTTCTGGAGATGAATTCTAAACGACAGGTGCTGGTAGATTATTATTAAAAAACAACATCTCGGTCAGAAAGTAAAGATGAATAATCACCAACTGGAGGATCTTTTACATCGTTTATTGGGAGACCTATTCTGTGGTGTTTGGGCCTCTGACCAGCTAGAGTTACTCACTAGCAAGTTTCAGCCACCCGCTTACTTCGTCGCCAACACTCACCCTTCACACATGCCTGGAGAGCACTGGTTATCCTTAACTCTGGAAGAGGACGACGTAGCGACCTTTTTTGATTCTTACGGTTTCTCACCAGATTTTGATCATTACCCCACCAGCATTTTACAATTTCTGCAAAACCGATCTAAAAAAATTCTGTACCACGACCGTCAGCTTCAACACCCTCTGTCCACCGTTTGTGGGCAGCACTGCGTTTATTACCTCTGCCATCGAGCCTGCGGTTTATCTTATGAAAAAGTATTGAGTCTCTATCATCACGATGTGTTCAAAAATGATCTTGCTGTGTCTAACTTTGTGAAAAAATACCAACGCTGCATCAGACATCGATGTTCAGAGCCTTTTCATCATGGAGTATGCTCATTACAAATGTTTAGATTGTTACAACTTATAGTCTCATGTTTTTTTTCTTCAAAAATATCTTTTATATCTATAGTTCCATATTTTTTTCCTTTTACCTCTCTGAGGCTTGTTTTTTTGTTTCCTCAGAAATATATTGTATTGCTATAGTTACGTTTTTCATAAATATATTTTATGTTGAACCTTTGTCAGTGAATTATGTTGTGACTTAAAAAAAGACGCTGTAAACATGAAAATGCAATCAATAAACATTTTATTATGAAAAATGAAACTGTTCTGTGGTAAAAGTTTAGGAGGTGAAGTTGATCCAACGAGGAGAGAGGGTTACTTTCTTCTTTCTACCTCTCTGAGTTTTCTCAAAGTAATGCGCCCCAGGACCACCGTCTTCTTCTTCTTCTTTTTCTTCTTCCTCTGGGTTGATCCAATGAGGAGAGAGGATTACTTTCTTCCTTTTACCTCTCTGAGGTTTTTCAAAGTAATGCGCCCTCGCAGCAGTTTCTTCTTCCGGTTCATTCCACTGGGGTGTTTCAGAAATAGCATTCATTTTGAGACGACGGTACTGATCCCGAGCTTGTCGATTATTGACCGAGGATAAGGGAATATTGAGTTCTACCAACGCACTGAGGAAACTGGTCCAGCCTCTGGGAGGTGTCTGATGTTTTTTGTAAGAGACTGACAGGTTTTTAAATAGATCAATTATGTGCGACCCTTTCACCACATTCCCCCGATAAACAAATTCGCCTCTATCCGTCCAGCCCCCGTTGCTCCTTGATAATTTCTGCATGATGTATCGTGCATTTTTGCGATCACGCACAGGCAGGCTTTTTAATAGCTCTACGGCTGCTTCATCCAAATCTGCAGAGTCAGATTCAGGCAGAGCTGGAGCGTGAGGTTGAACAGGTTCAGGGTCCTCGGACGAGGGCTGCAGACTGAGAGTCACCCGACGCTCATCTTTCTGACCCTGCTTGATCAAGGTCAAATATCGCTGGAGCAGCGCCTCATACCTTTTCATTTTTTCATAAGAACTCAGCCCCGGCGTATCGAGTACGGCTCTCATTTTCTCATCCAAATCATCCTCAGCCGTCTGTCTGATGGATGACTCTGGTCGGGTAAGCCTGTTTAACTGATGGGGTGAAATCAGAAACATTTTGTTTGCCATCGTCAGAGACATTTTTTATCTTTTAACCAGACCTCCCAGAAGATTTCTGATGAGAGGTAGAGCGGCGGAGAGTAGAGGAAGGATAAAACCTCCCGACTGTCTCTTCAGGGCCTTATGTTTCCATTTTAATCCAGTTTTTTTATCAGCCAACAGTCTGATGATTTTTCTCTTTCTCTTCAGCTTTTTGTACTGAGAGGGAGAGACTGGGATGTTCCCCTTCAGAAGATTTATGACCAGCTCACACAAAGCTTGGAGCAGGTCAGGGGAGCAGTGAGTGAGAATATCTTTACATTTTTGAGGTGTAGCCTGATAAAGAGCTTTAAGTAAAGGCGCATTCCTTTTTATACGCGCTGACATCGCGACTTATTTGGTTTTGGGAATGTACACGGTCGGCCACTGGTTAGGAAGTATTCCCGTCCTGAGTCTAAACCGATCTGGGCAGGAAGGTGTGAGATCTAGGATTAAATATCCATAAGGATCTTTGGTGGCATCTTCAAAACTCTCCAAGAAAAATTTCTTTTGCAACGGGAAAATTTGATGAGCTAAAGTATTCATCTGTAATTTATCTCTAGGGTTTTTAAACAACACCAGATAATTACTGTTCAAACTGATGGTACGACTATATTTACCACGGTGAAAGATATTTTGGGTCAGCATCATGATGCTCATGTTTCTGTGATGTCTGTATTGTGTGAAAATCCTTACCACCTCAGGGTGATCAGAGCCTTGAAACATAACATCATCTAAAATAATGAGATGACTTTGATCAAGAGGAAACAGGTTCACATCCTCAAAAGAATCAGGAAGTCCTTCAACAAACTTGATCTTTTTATTTGTTTTCTGCAGTTCAGCGTACAAACGTTGAAAAGAAGTATATATCCACACCACATTGTCAGGCACAGTATCCAACACATCTTCACAGTTTTGAAGGACATTATATACAAAATAGGATTTGCCGGATCCACTACATCCAACAACAAGGCACGAAAATGGCATTTTTAGTCTGGCATCAAACTGAATCTCCTCCATATCAGCAAGGTGTGACATTTTTTTTTCCCTCTAATAACCAAACGGCAGAGTGGTACCGTCACTAAACAAACGTCTCTTGTCATACACCACCCTGAACTTTTTCTGGAATGTTGAGTTTTTCAGCAGAAAGCCCTTTTTATCACGCACAATACTGAATTGAGGGGTTTGAATCACACCCTCTTTTGAACCGCGCAGGTAGCCTTCCACCAACTGTCTGACGCTGTCAAAGTTGACCCGCTCGCAGCACTCCCGAGTCTGTGTGATACCTTTGACATGCAGCACTGCTTTTTTCTGTGTTTTAGTCAGATAGGCGTAACTCTTGGGACCGGCAGCCACAAACTCTTGAATGCTGTCACCCCCCAGCTCGTCCGTCAAATCCCCTAAATAATTACCCAGCTCAAGGGGACTCTCACCGTCTTTGACCACATAGATCACGCTGTCTGTGTCGATGTAAAGAATGTTCTCTTTCACGCGCTCTAAATAACTGTACAACAATTTCAGACGTGCATAAGCGGTGGTGAATGCGGCAATAAAGATGTTGTTGGCGCGGCCCGGGGGCATGAGGCAGCGGTCGTTGTAACACCACTGAATCAGACTTGTTTTGTCATTCAGAAAAGTGAAGTACCGGATTGTGCATTTCCTTGAAAACATGAAGCTGAAAAATTCTTCAGACTCACTGATTAAAGGGTTTGAACCAGATTTGTTCTCTGTGCAAATTTTCCCCAGAAGCTGTTCAGACACAGCTTAGACACTTGTCTCTTAGCCGGGTTCAGCTCTATTTTGGCAGGGTCCAGTTGGACATTTTGTTTGGCCTTGTACTCTCTGATGTACTTTTCCCTGCTCTGCTGATCAGTTGCCTCAGAGGGGTAGCCTGAAGCTTCCTGCTTCCCTTTTAGGAAAGTACGGATGTAGTCTGCAAAGACCGTGTCGCTACGCCTGTCAAAGTGCCATACCTCTGTGATTTTGATGACCCTGTACCCCATCTCCAGCGCTTTGTTGAACTCGACGGTGACCCAGACCCCTGTCAATGCTCTGGCTTTGTCGTCGTGATGGCAAAGGCCCTCCTGATTGTGGATTTCAGCGCAGGTGCGGCAGAGGGTAAACACCAATTTCCCCTTGTAGTATCTGATCTGAGATATGCATTAATTGATATGTTAGTGGAATGGAATCTGTTCTGTCTGTTCTATTAGCTAACCAGCAACTTGTGGGAGAACATATGTTTCCTCTCTCCCGGCGTAAACAGGCTGAGGTAATGTTTATGCAGGGGTCCCTGTTCTTGTATTGATGGATGGTCCTATAGAATTGAGGGGTCTGGTTGACAGGGGTATCCTGTATCCTGTTTTTACCAAGTTTTAACAAAGGCCATAGGTTGTGGCTCCATCCTGTACTAGATAGTATAAAAACTGACTGCTGGTCTTTGTTCTCTGAGGATCATTGGGCAACATTCTCCCAGGCAATTTCTGTCTGTATCGATACTGTTCTTTCTAATAAAAGGCTTTATTAAGAAAGTCAGTGTCAATGGGCGTTTCTTCTCCACCTGCACATCACGAACATCAGAGAAACTACGACACCCTGAGCCGTTTTAAACGGTAAAACGGGGAAATAGAGCCCGCGAGGTGGCAAGACGACTGCCTTGATCAAACCAAAGTAGTTTTGAGGCGGATCGAAATCTTTGTGAATGATAGTAGGGTGACCTAGAGGGTAAGAAAAGCTCAAATTCACATAGGGGTAAAGCGAGGTCACATCTACATAGCGCACAGACTCATCAGGTCCCGCTGTGTACCTTAGCCTCACAGCGCTTGTTCTACCGCCATAGAGAGCCTGCCAGGGGGAGAGAGGCTCGGGAGGATCGAGCTCTTTCAGAAATTCTTTCACCCTTGGATGCGATTTTTTCATCTCCGTCCATTCGTGTTCCCTAATCACAATGGTACGGACGCCGTGATCGAATCTCAACCGTTGTAATTTTTTTTCGCTGGCCAGGTGCAGCTCCTCAAAAGGAGTGCCTGTCAGGGGGCAGATTTCATTAGGTTGGAAACAGATTGGACAACCGTCAAAAAAAATAACCCTGAAACTCCCAAACGTACTCTACACCCCCAATTACGGCATAGCCGTCTGCAAAGTAGGGACGGATCTGTTTCTCTCCCTTGTTTAGAGCGTGCTGGATGAAGATGCTTTTGGAACGCGCTTCCCACTCCAACCACTGGATGGAGGCGCTGGAGTATTGTTTGAACTGATGCCTGTAGTCGTCGGGTGAGGGGATGGCTAGTGTGTCTGGAGACAGGAAATTTGTCAGAAACACTTTCATGCACGCAGACGCTATGGTAATACAGCTTAACGGGTCTACGCCTGTGTCACTGAGAAATTGTTTTCTGAATCTGATGCAACCCTCATGGAGAATTTTGACATCATTTTTACAGTAGGACACAGCCTCCTTCTCAAAGTTAAAGACACCCTGACTGTCTTTTCTGTACCAGCTGTAAAATTCTTCCTGCTCGCTCAGAGACATGCGATCGACACTGTAATCAGATGGTGGGGGGGTAAGGCCCGATGTAGTTTAAGTGCTCCTCAGAGCTGAATTTGTGGGGGAAATAGCCCTTGGTCTGATCATTAAAACCAAGAGCACCGGGCATTTTGCTGAGTCTCATGCCGAGGAAAGACAGGGAGTCTATGAATGTCTGACGGTAATCGGGATCGCTGAAACTGAGAATTTTACCGCCTTGCATGATAAAATTGG